>NW_016810038.1:615945-720549 GCF_001698545.2 Rhinopithecus bieti | reverse complement strand
GGGAGGTGAAACCCCCCCCAAAAAAAAAAAAAAAAAAAAAAGAGAGAGCCCTGTGTACTTCTCTGTGCACCAGTTATCCCTGAGTCATCTTCCAGCACTGCCCCCAGATCTGTCCATTCTCCCACAGCCACCGAAGGAATAAATCTTGCTTAAAACGTGGACATCCCAGCGCTAAGACCCCGGCAGGCGATGAGTACTACCTATTCCCAAGATTTACATCCTGAGTGTGAAAGTCAATAAAATCTAATTAAATGTTTACCTCATTTCCTTGGTAATGACCCTTACATGCCACTAATTGTCAAACTGAATCTATATGCAGGCGTTCCCTCTATTGGGGTCAGGGCTAATTTCTGCATACACAAAGAAACATCACTGCAGTTATTTATACCTGCGGCCGGTATGTTCTGTGCAGATGCTCGTGAGCTCATTTCCATAGGAGGAGGAGTTGGAGCCGAGATTTCAGTGCAATGAGCAGGGAATTAGGTATGCAACAACCATGAACAATAATGAGAGCCATGCACCTAATCCCCGGCATCATCTTAAAAATTTGTTTTATTAAATAATGCTGTAATGTTATGTTAAGTAATGCAATGTTAAGTAACATTGACTTCAGCCTCATTAAATAATCTCCTTAACTATCATACTGGAAAACTAGTATCATTAGACAAATGCTATTTGTCATCAGCCATGATGTAATTGTTACAGAAGATTCCGTGCTAAGGAATGAATTAATAAACAAAGCACCACATATAGTGTGCCCTCCCCAAGGAGCACAAAAAGAAAAGTGAGAGAATCCGAAAGATACCTTAGGAGAGAGAGAACTCATAGCCTCCTCTGTTCCTTAAACCCAGAAACAGCCAGATAAAGCACCAAGGGGAAGACACCCGTAATCCCCCACTTCAGCTCTGGCTCCTTTTGAGCCTGGCTGAAAGACGAGCTCTGGGACAGGCATCATCTTGACCTGTTGCTGGAACAAGAAGGAGGCAGCACGTGAACAGGACTCAATAGGTTCACTTGCCAGCCTTCCTCCCTAATCAAGGGAGACTATGGAAAAACAACATGAAATAGCTTGAGAACTCCACCTTTCCCGTGTGAAAGCCACAATCCATAAAGGGAAACACGGGGATACGTGCTTGCCTCTTATGACCTTATTCTCAGTGGTGATCAGCAGAATCATGGGCGTCCGAAGATGTCCACATTCTACTCTCCCAAACCAGTGAATAGATGAGGTTACATGACAAAGCACCACATATAGAGTGCCCTCCCCAAGGAGCACAAAAAGAAAAGTGAGAGGCTCCGAAAGATGCCTTAGGAGAGAGAGAACTCATAGCCTCCTCTGTTCCTTAAACTCAGAAACAGCCAGATAGAGCACGAGTTACATGAGTTACATGACGAACGGGAATGAAGGCTACTAGACCTTATAGTAGGGAGATTATAGTGCTCTGTCCGGGTGGGTCCGGTGTCATTCCCATCTCCTTAAATGGGGAAGAGGAAGACAGGAGGCTCATAGAGAAAGAACTGTGTCCGTGGGAGCAGAGTCTGAGAGATACGATGTGGGACTCAGCCCACCATGGCTGGCTGTGAAGATGCAGGAAGGGGTCTCCAACCAAGGAATGCAGGCGGCTTCTAGCAGCTGGGAAGGGCAGGAAAGCGGACCCTCACTTAGGGCCTCCAGAAAGGAATGCAGCCCTTTGGATGCCTTGATTTCAGCCCAGTGAGGCCGTGTCAGACTCCTGGACTCCAAAATGAGAATACATACATGTCTTCCAAGCCACTAAGTTTGTGGTAATTGGTTAAAGAAGCAGTAGAAAGGGAATGCATCTGTGATTCAGGAAATTCTTGGGCACTGCACAGCTGTGCAGAATCAACACCACCCAGATAGGCTCCCACCACCCACAAGCCAGCCCTTCCAATGACTCGGCTGTGAAACTCGGCCGCTTCAACATAAATTTTATCAGCATCGGAGAAGAGAGAGGTTCGGCAGAGAGAAAGGGGTGAGCAGACACGTGGCTGCCCTCCATCAGAGCTCAGCGTGGGGAGGGTGGGGCCAGCTCTCTGCGTGCTGAGTGAGTGGCTCCCAAGCCCCTCTCCCAGAAGAGCACCCTCTCCTCAGCCAGTCTTTCTTTTGAGCAATTATTTGCTTGATTTTAGAGCTGAGAAAATGGATCTTTAGATGGTTTAATACATATCCAGAGCCCTATTGAGTAAGAGACCTCTAGGGCAGGATTGGAACCCAGATGAGTTTTGGCTCCCAAGGCCAAGTACAAGGCTCCATGATTTTAATGCATCTCCGTCAGCTAGAGGTAATGGAAAGATTAGTCTTGTTTGGGAAATAACTATCAGGTTGGTGCAAAAGTAATTGCGGTTTTTGCAATTAACTTTAATGTCAAACCACAATTACTTTTGCACCAACCTAATACTTTCAACTTGTGGCTTGGTTCTTGTCTTATCTCTGCTAAGGGGTCTTGCCAAAAGGGATCTTGAAGCTACATCCAAAATCAGTCTCTGGAGACGGATAAACACAACAGCTCTCTATGGCTTTGCCAGGCTCATGGTTGCGAGGGCTGAGAGTGAGGTAATCCTGAGGGCCTCTTGTTATTAATCCCACCTCTCATGTGTACACAGAAATGCAGCCCATTGAGTTCCCGGTGCTGCAGGGATATCAGCTCACTGAGAGTCGATGGCCACGTCTCTTGTGTATATACACAGGAGTGTACACCAGACTAAAAAGGCAATAGTAGTATTTGCATATGAGAAACTCCCTGCACTGGCAACAGCCCATTTTATGCTGAGTAGAAGTAAAAAGGGCATGATGTGGAGGGCAGCTCTAGCTGTGCAACAGAACTTTCTGTGATGATGGAAAGGTTCTAGATCTGCCCTTTCCAACATGGGAGCCACCAGAAACACGTGGCAACAGAGCACTTCTGTGACTCTTGGGACTGAGGAACTGAATATTTTAATTTCATTAATTTCACTTAATTTAAATTTAAATGCCCACACATGGCTAGTGGCTCTTATATTTGACAGCATAGAATTGAAGAAATGTTTTTGAACTTATAATTGTGTATAAATCTCATTTTCCTCATTTAAAAATGTCCTTCAATCTGGAGTATGGCCTGGGTGCTCTGACACATCTGGAGATATTTTGAGTGCTAAAGTGAAGCTGAAAAATGTGAGTCCAGAGTTAAAAATAGATACTCTAGTGGCTAGTGGGCTTGGAATGGTCAGCTTTGCAGACAGGCTCATCCCAACCTCCAGGATCTACAAATATAATCCTTACGTGAAAAGCCATGTTCACTCATCCATCATCCTGCCATTGCTTCAAAAGACCTTTAGTCTGGATGTCTTGTATCTATTTCTTTGGTTACCGTACCTGTCCATTTGCATTTCACATCATACCTCAACTGGAATCCATGCCCTGAGGTAGCCCACATTTCATTTGATTGCACTTGCAGAATTAATGCAAGTGTTAATTACAACTATCAATTAAAAATGTAATTCATCATAAAAAACATCCTTGAACTTTTTGGAGTTCAGAGAACCACAGTAGACAGGTGCCTGGTGGAGTGGGGACAGATGCCTGGGCCCAACTCTCCCTCACCAGGGTAACCTGTTTTCATATCTCACTCTTAGAATCCAGTGGAAGAAGAGCCGCAGAACCACTGTCATCCTGGCGTGATAAAGACCACTCGAGACACACATTCTTCAACTTCACTTTAACACTCACAAATATCTCCAGATGCGTCAGAGCACCCAGGCCATAATCCAGATTGAATGACATTTTTAGATGAGGAAAAAGAGATTTATAGATTTACTTGCCAGTTTCCACGTTTTGATCCTCATACTAAGCACCATACATTTGACATGCGTTATTTAGGATGCTGTCTGATTGGGCTTCCCAGGGAAGTGACAGCCCGTGATTCTCTGCCCCAGCTATAGGATCTCTGAAATTAGCCATCCTCACGCCATGGAACTGAAGAGGAGAAGATTGTCTTTTCTCCTTGAGAGCCCATATTCTATTCCACACACTGGCTATGAAGTTATTTTATTGATCACACAGGATCGGAGGTCCTGTTGAAATGTGATCTCTCAAAGCGAGACCCTGAAAGAGTGGTGTAGGCAGCTCTTAAATATTTGTTCAGCCCGTGGCTGTGCTTTAAGCCAGTTAAAGGGTGTGGGATAAACACAGCAGACCAGGTGCACAGGCTTCCAGAGATTTCAGGAGACGACTGGGGGCTGCTACGCAGGGAAGGGAGGTTGCACTCTATGAATTATTGGCATGAATATGTCAATATTTATCACTCCCAAGGAAAGACAAAGAATCCAAAACCAACCAGGACTTTCATGCACCACACACGATCAGGTGGAATACAGGTTCCCAATGAGTGTTCCTTGAGAACCCAGTCTAATCTGTCAGGGTCCTTTGCTTACAATTCAAGAGACTCTCATTCCAATTACATTAAGGGAAAAAAAGAATTTCTATGGAAGTGGTCTCAACCCTGACTATTCTTTAGAATCACCTGCCCAGAGAACACTATGATTCGGGAAAAAAAAACCAAAAAAAATTTCTGGGCATAGAGCTTAGAGAATCAGTATTTTTTAAGCTTCCCAAGGAATTTTAACTTGCAAAGAGGTTGGTCATCACTTACCAGAAGGTCTGAACAGTTATTGTTTGGGGGAAGACTGGAGAATTGGACTTAGGCATGGAAGCCCCCAAAAGCCCCATGGAGGGTTCAATAGCCAGGCCCCCAACAGGGATGAATGAGAGTCCAGGGGCAGAGCTCCAAGGGACCAGGTGACTGTGCCCAAATGTGGCCACGCCCTCCGGCTGCCAGGCTGGAGGAAGGAAGCAGCTGCCCTCATCCCTTGGGCCCCTGAGAGCTGCCTCCCTCTTGCAGCTCTGCACAGCACAGGCAAGATGAGTCCCCCACAGCCAAAGGGGAAAATGGATGCTTGAACCTCCAAATCGTCCTCTGCAGTCATTTTCTCTGGATGTCACCAGATGCATGATGGGATAGAAAAATGCATATTAGTCAAAAGTCTGTGGGCTCATCAATCCATGAATGATTTAAAAAAAACTGTGGTATATATATACACACGCACCATGGAATACTACTCAGCCATTCAAAGGAACAAAATAATGGCATTTGCAGCAACCTGGATGGAATTGGAGACTTTTATTCTACATGAAGTAACTCAGAAATGAAATGGCGAACACTGTATGTTCTCACTCATAAGTGGGAACTAAGCTATGAGGACATAAAGGCAGAAGAACGAATGATACATTGTACTTTAGGGACTTGGGGGAAAGGGAGGGAGGGGGTGAGGGACAAAAGAGTGCATTGGGTGCAGTGTACACTGCTCAGGTGATGGGCGCACCAAAATCTCCGAAATCACCACTAAAGAACTTATTCATGTAACCTAACACCACCTGCTCCTCTAAAAGCTGTTGAAATTTTTTTAAAAAGTAAATCTAATTACCAGTGCTACAATAAAATTTAAAAAGTCTGCAGGCTAGAAACAAATTGTATAAGGTCTTTGAACCCAAGAATGAATATAGGATATGTTTTTGTTTTTCAAAGTATTTTTTTTAATAACCTCAAAGCCTCCCATCCCATTGTGTTTTCTTATTTACCATTTTAATGATTTTAAAGAACACAATTCTATAGCATTGGATACATCACGATGTTGTATCTGTCTAGTTTTGGAACTTTGTCATCATCCCAAAAGGAAACCCCAAACCCAATAAGCAGTCACTCTCCTCCCTCAGCCCCCAGCCCTGGCAGCCAGTAGCCTGTTTTCTGTCTCTGTGGGTTTGACTATTCGAGCATTTCATTGAAATGGAGTCATAAATCTGTGGCCTTTGTGTCTGATGTCTCTCACTTAGCATGCTTTCGGGGTGCATGACACTGTAGCGGGCATCAGTGCTGCACGTCTCGTTGTGGATGAACAGAATGTGCTACGGCCATACCAGGAATATACCCTACCCATTGCTTCTTAAGAGGAGCATCTTGCAGGAACTGTGCACCATGATGCTCATTTTTACAAAGCCACAGACAGGAAACATGACCAAGCACATTCGAGTGACTGTGTCCAGAGGCAGTATGCTCTGTCCTGTCTCTGTAGTCCCAGCTCTTACTAAAAGCTCCCTTGTGGTCACTGGCCTGACCTGGGCCATGTGCACCCAGAACGGGGATGGCCTCAGCCCCACCTGACCTCGTCATGTGGACTGGGTGCGGACAATGCCTTGCTTCTCACAGGAAACCTCCTAGTGCCAAGAGAAGGGGCTATGGACGCGAGGGAGGCACAGATATGAGATGCCTGAAATAAACAAATGTGCTGCAGCTCCCTGGGGGTCTCTGAGACAGGTGGGTCGGCGGGACCTTTGTCTATGACTAGTGGCCTGGCTTGAGATCTGGGTAACCGTGATAACAGTGATTGTAACACACACTTGCACGTCGCTCTCCAGTGCTCTTCAAAGCCTTCCATGAACCCACTCAATCCTCCTTCCTGTAAAGAGGAGGGATGGAAATTCCATTCCCGCAGGCGGCAGGGGTGTGCTTAGCAAAGAGTTTCCTTGATGTAAACAAATGCCCCTCAAGCCAGGTGTTGAGGCTTTTCAAGGTGGCGGGCATGACAGTGACACGCCCAATCTATCCCTCCTTCCCCCACATCAACATTTCACACAGTTCCTCATTTCGGCTTCAAAGGCAAACCTTGGGTCTTAGATAAATTGGGGCTTATTTTCCCATCACTGTCTGTCCCCTCTGCCCATCACTCAGAGGCACATGCTGTTTACCGCTCAGAACATGCTTAGGATCCACGCATCAATTTCAGTTTAAAAATCTATCTCGCACATACACAGAGCAAATTAAATCAGATCAAGCAGAAATTGCCTTAAAGGGAGTTAATATTCTGACTCAATTCCTGAGTAAGGAGGCCCCGCTAACCAGCCCTGCCACATTTAACCTAGTATCTGGGTCAGATTCCTGAACAAGGCAGGGCTCCCTTGGGTATCTTTTTAAGAACTGGCCCTAGGAAATCTCATTCACCTTACAGCTCTGGATTTCAATTTATGGCAGGGATTCGCTGCCCACCAGAACAATGGAATAATAGCAAACGATTTTCAGTGGGTGGATGGGTTTAGGATATTGTCTATTCAAAATGTGAAAACGCATACTGTGTTTTGGGAGCGTTTAAAATGGAGGCAACTATTTTTATAGCTAGAAATTGGAAAATACTCATAAGCCAATGGGAGGATGTAGAGAGGCAAATTGTGAAAATAAAATGAATGTAAAATTGCCATTGGAAATAACAGTTACAAGGCTTGGGCAGAGAGACCACATAAAAACCACAAGGTTCCTGTGGCCAGTGGAATAATGCCCCCCCCCCCAAAAAAAGTCACACCCTAATGTCCAAAACTTGTGAAATATGGTACCTCACGTGGCAAAAGGAACTTTGCAGATGTGATTAAGGAACTTGAGTGAGTGATTACTAAAGATGGAGGAAGGGGCCATAACCCAAGAAATGCAGCGGCCTGTAGAAACTGGATGGGTCTCCCCAGGAGCCTTCCGCCCAGTAAGACCCAGTGTAGTCTCCAACCTCCAGAACCTGGAGATGGTAACTTTGTATCATTTGTGGCAATTTGTCACAGCTGCAATAGGAAACTCATACAGCTCTGGAGTCCACTGGCCCTGTTCACATCACCCACATGCATCCCTGCCCTGCAGAGCCTCTCCTGCAACGTGGAGGTCATTAGCATACCTACTCCACAGGACCATTTTACACATTAAATGAGATGGTGCCTGGAGAGGCACCCGGCCCACCATGCAATGTGTGTAAGTCATCATTAGAGCCAAAAAAGGAAGGTGCTATGCACCAGAAAATGCAGAATTTTAAATTTGTAATGAGAGCAAGGATATAAATCATGATCGTGTAAATAGCAGGCTTATCACAGAACTGGACTTTTCGTAGCAGTTACAGATTTGCAAGTTAGAGCTACTTCACTTGAACATGGAGCTAATGGTATTAGGATGCTCTTTTTCATTTTGTTCGTTCATCCATCCATTCGTGCAGCATTTGAGAACCCCCGCTGCCGAGCTCTGGCTCTGGGCTCTGGGCTCTGGGCGGGACCCTGGGAAGCCGCATGCCTCCATGCTCTCACTAAGTAGAACCAGGGCTCTGCTGATTGAATATACATGAACTATAAAGAGGCCCCAAATGAGGAGACCATTTTGGGCCCTATAATCTGAGGTGAGTCCTTTGCAGTCTCTGGATGATGCTGGAAATTGTGGCGTTGTTCTATAATGCAAAAGGGAAAGAGGTTTTATTCCCACAAGTCTGAGCTTTTTGAAATGGGAATTGTTCTATTTTGTTCTTACTTTCCAGAGATAAAACCAAAGCCTTTTTATTTATGCTGCACAAGCTCAATACTTTATTTGCCCTTCACCATTTTTTTGCAAGTAAATTTCTTTCTCCCTGCAGTTCCCCCGCAACCGGTTGGCCTGTGATTCTCGCAGTGTCTCATTTCCCCTGGGAGTGTGTTCCTCCTTCCTCCTTGTTAGCCAGGCCTGGGGAAGGACGGCATCCATCACTGCTGGTCTCATTGCAATGCCCCTGCTGAAACCCCCGCAGGCGCGGCTGCACCTCAAGCCCGGCGGGGCGAGGGCGCTGAGCTGCAGACAGCGCCACCTAGCGTCCGAGAGCCACGGCGCGCCTGCTGTGCGCATCTCTGGGCGAGACTGCAATGGAAAAAAATAGGGCTTCGTAAATCACCATCTCATTTTGTTCCTAGAGCTCTTTGTGTATCTGAAAGCTATGTTGAAATTTGCAGGCAGTAGCAAACTATGAATTAAAGAGAATTAATAAATGTATGCCTGTATATTGATATGTTCAACAGAACCCTATGAAATTACCATTTAGACATCAAAAAATGGATCAACCTAATATTTGTATAGAGGAACTGGAGAAACAAAGGATATATATATTCTCATTCCAGGGAAATTCTGATCATGTGTGAGATTTTTGTTGCTGTTGCTTGTTTTGTTTTGATTTTTTGAGACCGAGTCTCACTCTGTGGCCCAGGCTGGAGTGCAGTGGCCTGATCTCGACTCACTGCAACCTCCGCCTCCCGGGTTCAAGTGATGCTCCTGCCTCAGCCTCCCAAGTAGCTGAGATTACAGGTGTCCGCCACCACATCTGGCTAATTTTTGTATTTTTGGTAGAGACAGGGTTTCACCATGTTGGCCAGGCTGGTATTGAACTCTTGACCTCAAGTAATCCGTCTGCCTCCACCTCCCAACCCAAAGTTCTGGGATTACAGACGTGACCCACTGCATCCGGCCTGATAAAGTGTTTAAGAATAAGTAACAGGGTTAAGCAATCTGGCTCCTGAACTTCATAATAAAGCTATTTATTTATTTATTTATTTATTTATTTATTTATTTTTGGCAACGTGTTTGTTGTTTTTCATAAATGTGGGACTCCTACTTCCGGTCGCTGCCTCACCTCTGCTTCTCCTTCACTGGCCAGGTGCAGACCGGAAGGAGAAAGATACTCCACGTCCCACGTGGCCCATTGGTTCCCAAGCCATCTCCTGACCTCAATTCCGGACTCTCCGAAGGAAGACCATGATTGGCTGCTCCTGCCCAATGGGGAGCATCCCTCCAGGTCACATGTCAATGCTGGGTCAATCAGCTGAGGCCAGGAAGGGCCGTCGCTCACCTGCTTTTCTCCCCTCCCTCCCTGCCACCAGCCCAGCCCAGGTTCCTGCATTCCGCATTGCCTTTGCGTGGGATGATCCCCGGCCTGTCCTCTCAGTGCTATCTCCTTCCGGAAGCCTTTCCGGATCCCGCCACGGAATGTTGGATGTCCCCCCCCACCCACCCACACAGTCTATGCCACGAATTCTGTCTTCTGTCTTCGCAGTGTTTGCCCTGCAAGCTGGGCCCCTCTGGCCTGCTATGTCCCTGTGCCCTGGGTGTCTAGGCTCACCCACGGTGTTGATAATGAAGATAACTGCTGCAGACAGGGCACTTGTCCTTGTCCCATGACTGGAGAGCAGCATAGATTTGAACGGACACTTCCCCAGAGAAGATATATAGATGGCAAATATGCACATGCAAAGGCTTCAGCCACCAGAGAAATGCAAATTAAAGCCACTGGTGAGACACACTGCACGCCTATTAGAATAAATGGGAATAGAAAAAAAAAAAAGACAGCCAAAACAAAACAATAAACTGGCAATACCAAGTGCTGAGGAGGAATTGGAGCAACTGGAACTCTCCTGCGTTACTGGTGGGAATGCAAAATGCAGCAGCCACTATGGAAAACAGTCTGGGAGCTTCCTATGAGTTGAAGCCTACAGTTGCCACATGACCCCACAATCCTACTCTTAGGTCTTTATCTAACAGAAACAAAATAAATGTCTGTACAATAGACATGTATTGATAACAGCCCCTAGTCCTATTTGTAATCACCAAATACTGGCAACAATCCAAGTGTCCCTTAGCAAGAAAAACAATAACAACAGCAAACCACTGAAGCATTTAACAACTTGCAGAACTGCACCCTAAAAGGGTAAATTTTACTGACCGTAAGTGGTATTTTCATTTTTAAAATCCCTTTTAGGGCTTTTTCTGTATTGTCAAATTCCATGATGCCTGTCTGCCCCAACTGGTAAAACAGCAGCACATTTCTAGAATGTTCTTCCTCTCCCAGCCCTGCTCCCATTCCCCATGCTGTGAAGGAGTCTCCATGCCTAGGGTTAGGTTGACCAAATGGTGGCTCCCCTGCTTCTGAGCAAGGTATATCCAAGGTCAAGTCCACAGGCTAGTTTGGAATCTCCACCAGGCCCAGTCCCCACACACTTGGCACCTGCTGAGCAAAGGGCATGTTGAGTGTCCACTCTGAGCTCAGCACACCTCCGGGGGCTGGCAGGAGAATTCCCTAGACAGAGAAGGCAAACTGCATCAACATTCCAGCAACAGACCTCCTGCCTAGTAAAACCACAACAGTGCACAAATAAACATTGCTATACACTCTTGAGAACTTGCTGCCAGCCAGGCAGGGGATAAGCACTGTGAAGAGCCCCTCATCCAATGTTCACCACAACCCTTATTGTCCCCATTATGTGGGACAGAAAACTAACATGGGGTTTTCAGTTACTGCTGGAGGGTGACCTGCTGACATTCGGGCTTGGCGCTGGCACTGCCAGAGTAAGTGTGTGAGCCCCCAGGCACACTGACAAACCTGCTATGGGCTTAATGTACTCCCCTGAAATTCATGTGCTTACACCCTAACCTCCATCATGATAGTATTCAGACATGGGGGCTTGGGAAGGAAATCAAGGTAGTTGAGGTCATGAGGGTGGGGCCCCCATGATGGGCTCTGTGACCTTAAAAGAAAAGAAAAAAGAGACGTCTCTCCACGCACACCTATTGAGAAAGGCCGTGTGAGGACACAGCAAGAAGGCTGCTGTCTGCAAGCCAGGAAGAGAGCCCTCACCAGGAACCATGCTGGCTGGAACCTCAGTCTTGGACTTTTCAGTCTCCGGAACTCTGAGTTATTTCTCAGAGTTGCATGTATCAAACTCTACTCCTCACCAGCTGCCTGCAACAGATATTTCTTTTTAAAATGGAGTGAAGCCACCTTATCCCTGTATACTTGGCACCTGCCATGCCTCCCTTGGTTCCCGTTCTGGTTCTTAGTCTCACACTGTGGTGGGCTTCATTGAGACACTGAGACTCACTTTCATCCCTAGTGCCCTGCTGGCCTCTGACGACATCTCCCTTTCTTACTCCAAAAGTCTTCCAGGTGTGTTCAGAAGAGGGTGTGTGGCCCCAAGACAACTCCTCCACCAAGAAAGGCTGATCTTCAGGAGATCTCTTCAAGGGAGGCTGGGCCTGGGGGGCAGGCAGCAAACCCAGGCTGAACCATGTTAACACACTTTGACCCAGGGCAACTCAAACTGCACCAGTTCAGCCCAGGCCCAACCCAAGCTAAACCAGGTCAACAGGGGTCAACCCAGGTCAACTTAAGCTAAACTAGGTCAACAGAAGTCAACCTAAGCCAAAGCAGGTCAATACAAGTCAACCCTGGCTAACCCAGGCCAATCCAGGCCAAACCATGTCGATCCATCTTGGCTGGGCTTCAGCAGCATTCACCTTGACTAGGTGAATGGGGTAGCTGCATCTCACAGAACTGAGGAAGCCAGAGGTACAGCCCAGGGCTTTTGAATGCTTTGAAAGGCATGCCACTCCCAATTAAACACTGCCCATTAAAGGGTCTAACAGGGATCAGCGTCCAGGAGTTGCCAAAAAGGCTCTGCCAGGCTCACCCCAACAGCCCAGGCTCATACCAACAGCCCAGGAACACCCCAACAGCCCAGGCTCATACCAACAGCCCAGGAACACCCCAACAGCCCAGGCTCACTCCAACAGCCCAGGCTCACTCCAACAGCCCAGGCACATTCCAACAGCCCAGGCTCACTCCAACAGCCCAGGCTCATACCAACAGCCCAGGAACACTCCAACAGCCCAGGCTCACTCCAACAGCCCAGGCACATTCCAACAGCCCAGGAACACCCCAACAGCCCAGGCTCATACCAACAGCCCAGGAACACTCCAACAACCCAGGCTCACTCCAACAGCCCAGACACATCCCAACAGCCCAGGAACACCCCAACAGCCCAGGCACATCCCAACAGTCCGGGCTCACCTCAACTGTCCAGGAACACCCCAACAGCCCAGACTCACCCCAACAGCCCAGGCACATCCCAACAGCCTAGGAACACCCCTCAACAGTCCAGGCTCACCCCAACAGTCCAGGAACACTCCAACAGCCTAGGAACACCCCTCAACAGTCCAGGCTCACCCCAACAGTCCAGGAACACTCCAACTGCCCAGGAATACCCCAACAGCTCAGGCACATCCCAACGGCACAGGCTCACTCCAACAGCCCAGGCACACCCCAACAGCCCAGGCCCACCCCAATAGTACAGCTCACCCCAACTGCCTAGGAACACCCCAACAGCCCGGGAACACTCCAACAGTCCAGGAACACCCCAACAGCTGGATCATTTGACAGCACATTGTGCTGCTGGATCATTATGCTGCCAGCGACTTGACATCACTTTCAAAGCACCGCTTCATTTCAATAATTATAAAGCTTCCTGGCCTCTGAAAAATAAGTGTGAAGCCTCTCCACATGCAGGCAGAGCCAGGGAGGGGAGCAGTGTCAGAGCTTGGCCTCGCCCTCCTGCACGGCTTCTGTTCTCCCTAATTTGGGTTTGCCCAGAGCGACAGAAAATCCAGAGGCTGCGGATACGTTACTCACTTGCAACTCCCGTCAATCATGATGAGGTTTTACATTATTGGATATGAGTTTGGGGTGAATTATTCAGGTTTCATATTTTGATGAATGGGGAAAAATGCCTGTAGAGAACACAGAATCCTGTGCATGTGTGAGTGTGTGAGTGTGCACATGAGTGTGTGCATGCCTGTAGAGAACACAGAATCCTGTGCATGTGTGAGTGTGTGCATGAGTGTGCATGTGAGTGCATGCAGGTGTGTGCATGAGTGTGTGTGCATGTGTGAGTGTGCCCATGAGTATGTATGCCTGAGCGTGTGAGTGCACATGAGTGTGTATGCATGACTGTGTGTGTGTGCACATGAGTGTGTGTGTGTGTGCTCATGAGTGTGTGAGGGTGTGTATGTGTGTGTGTCACGAGTGTGTCATGAGTGTGTGTGCATGTGTGCATGTGCGTGTGTGTGCATGAGTGTGTGCATGAGTATGTGGGTGCATGAGGGTGTGTGGTTGAGTGTGTACATGAGTGTGTGAGTGTGTGCATGAGTGTGTGTGTGCATTTCACGGAAACAAGTGTCACCATTAGCAATCCCCACTAATACCGTCCTGTGAAGAATTTTCTGCAAATCTCTTGCGCATGGCGAGTAAAGGGGTGGGTGCTCCCCTTGAGAGACGTGGCCCATCTCTCGGAGAGTCGTTTGTCTTTCAGTAAACAGCAGTAACAGCATTATGATACCCGCTGCTCTAGTTGTGAAACGATTACTTTACAAAGTTTTCAGGGAAAATCTGTGTGCTGTCATGTATTGTACAAACAAGGATATGCCATTCATTCTGTCATGGAAAAATACCTGCTATTGCACTGCCTGGGAAACAGATTTTCAATAATAAAGAAGACCTCGGGGCCCCCCAAATCTCACGGCGTTTCCCGGTTGCTATGGACCAACATCGGAGCACCCTTTCTAACTGCCTGATGGAAACGGAAGCAGTGGCTTTGTGGTTATTTTCAGGCGAGAGCTGAGTATCACCAGACTGCTCCATTATCACCTCTGATAAATTGGGAGACTAGCCGGGTGACACTGCGTCTCCACTGTCCCTCCCATCTGTAAATAAGGGATGGCCTCCTTGCTCCGTGACAGCTGACCTTGGCAAGAAGACTGGGCATCTCAGGCCTTCAAAAACACTGTTGTGGAGGGATGTGATTTTGTTTCACAACCTTTCCTTCCTTCCAGATTTATGTATTCGCTAATCACCTGTTCAAGACACTTGCCTTTTCTACCTATTTAGATAGTCTGAGCCTGTGCCTGGGTCAATTGGCTACGCACCGCAGTTGGTGAGAAACCGGCTGCACTTGAAAGCTGATCTCTGGTCTCCAAGCTTAGCTGGCTTTAATGGTGTTATTACTACACCTCCTCCACCTCATATTATTAATTTCATTTATAGCAGAACCAATAACTCATCCATTCAAGGCAGTTTGTCATGCATACCTGTAAATAGATTGAAAGTTTGCTGAAGCATGCTGGGTAAACACGACTGCAGCGTCTGCTCGTCTCCTGGAAGCGTGCCAAGTTCTTTAGATTCGGGCGATATTTTTTATAATGCATATGAGTTTATGCTACAAAGGCAACCTCGCCACCTCAGCCCCCGCCGCCGTCACCCCTGAAATTCCATTTAGTTTCAATTTTACTGCTCCAGCCCGGCTCTGTTTGAGCTGCACCCTGTGAAGGTGAAATGTCACCGCCATGATTTTTGTATTGATTTAGAAGAGTCGCCTCGGTGTGCACCGGCTCCTGCGGGTTTCTGTTCAGTGACCTGAGCTGAAAGTACTTCACTGTGTGCAAGGTGAGCAAAGGGAGAAGACACTACCCGGGAGGAGGAGCCCACAGCAGCAGGGGAAGGGCCCTGCAGGGCACAGGGAGGCAGGGTGAGCTCCCACCCACACTGCTCCCACAGGGAGTCTGGAGTCACCAAGAAGGGTTCTCGGTGCAGCCAATGTGGGTAATTAAAGGGGTTTTGCATGTTTGGAGCAGAACCTATGCTTAGAACAGAAAATTTCTTTTTATTTGAAGGCTCCATCTAAAGGAAAGTAAAATGGATGCCTAGGAGTATTACAGATATATGTAGCTTTTGACACCAGCTCTATTTCCCAAAGTCACGAATGCCATAGTGCAAACTCAGGAGTTCCCTGGGCTGTTAGGGAGGGACCCCAGACCTTGTGCTGAGAGCCACAGCTTAGTGTCGCTGTCTCATGGATGCAGTGGTTTTGGCCTTCCCCAGACCTTGTGCTGAGAGCCACAGCTTAGTGTTGCTGTCTCATGGATGCAGTGGTTTTGGCCTTCCCAGCATCTGCCACCGCTGCCTTCTTATAACAGATCCTCAATTTTCAGTGGGAGATTTCACCCTCATCAGTGAGATTTGAGTTGACCGACTCCACCCCGACCTCCAGTTGTGGCTGAGACCTGGCCAATCAGAGCATCCAGTCATCCTGGCATAGTGTCAGGCTCAGAGAGAGCTACAGTAACCGGGTTAGTCCAATGAGACCTTTTCGCCAAAATAATTAAATATGTTCAGCTCCCTGCTGCTGGGGTTGCTGAGAAGGTAGGTATACCTTAGAGCCACTGATGGCATTCTTGCTACTAGAAGGAGAAACTTCATTCAAAATGAAGCTAATGTGAGCAAATAGAAAAGGAGACAAAGCCCACAGGTCAGGAAAAATCTCTTGAGCACCTGGATCCAGCCATGCCTGAATTCAGCCTCATCTGTCTCGGCTTTTGAGCTACCTAAGTCAACATATATATTTAAAAATCGTAAGCTAGTGTGAATCGGGATTCACTCTTTTCTGGCTGAAAAAAAGATCCCGTTGATACAAAGGAGAGCCCAAATACCAAGATCAGGAGCTTCGCCCATCCTCCTGACAACTGTCAAGCTTTCCTTATGACCACAAAAGTCCGACTCTAAATTCCTGGTAGATTTTGGATTTCTCCAAGTGCTGTCCTTTGTAAAATCAATCTCTCAAGGTATTTGAGTGCAAAGTGATCCGATTATTTGGAGGAAATGTACTTTTTTTTTTTTTTTTTTTTAGACAGAGTCTCCCTCTGTCACCTAGGCTGGAGTGCAGTAGCACAATCTTGGCTCACCGCAGCCTCCGCCTTCTGGGTTCAAGTGATTCTCCTGCCTCAGCCTCTTGAGTAGCTCAGATTACAAGCATGCACCACCATGCGCGGCTAATTTTTGTATTTTTATTAGAGATGGGGGTTTGCCATGTTGACCAGGCTGGTCTCAAACTCCTGGCCTCAAGTGATCTGCCCACCTCAGCCTCCCAAAGTGCTGGGATTACAGGCATGAGGCACCATGCCCGCCAAAATATACCATTTTAAAATAAAAAGGGAACGGCTTTTCCTCCCGGCGTTTTCTCTGCACCTGGTGTCACTATTCCTCCAGCGTTTCCAGCCTCCCCTCCACCCTCTTCTCCCTGCTTTGGAGGCAGCTGGCTCTTCCTCCAGCCCACAGATGAGTCTTGACTCCCAGCTATCCAGCTCATGCCCTTGGATTCAGAGAAGAGGTGGACAGCCAAATCCTTTACCCAGGGGCTGCCACTGGCTCCCCTCTAGCAGTGGCCTTAGATAATGTGTGTGAATACACTTGATTCAAGCTGAACTATTAATTATACTGTATTTTACATACCAGAGTCAATGGCATTTTGAACACAACAGGAAAATCTATGTAAATGAATATGCACCATTGTGTAAAAGGCTATGCAAATACACGCCCCTGGAGGTGGCTATGCTGCCATTGAATTTTCCAACATAGGGGGCCTGTGTCCTGACTTTGGTTTAGACCTCAGAAAAACAGTTCACAACTCAGAAAATACTTGGGTTTCTGATTGCAGCGAGGATGCTGGCTGGGTTGGTGCCCCCTTGCTTCCCTTTGAATGGAAGCTTTTCTTGCTTCAGAAGATGCTGGGAGGTAAAATGTTCGATTTCAGTTGTATGGTTTGAAAACGAGAACTGGATTTTCATTCTACATAAATGTGGCTAAAACTTTCTGTGTGCCCTCTGCCCAAATGCTCTACTTGGAGTGACTTCCCTCTGCTAATTTTGGGCTTGATTTATTCTTCCTTTTCTAGTTCCTTGAGGTCTAACATTGGGTTGTTAATTTGAGAGTTTCTTCTTTTTCAATGTAGGCATGCATCGCTATAAACCTCCCTCTTAGCATTGCTTTTGCTGTACTCTGTAAGTTTTGTTGCGTAGGGTTTTCGTTTGTCTCAGGATCCCCCTTTGGATCTGTCCTTTGGCTCATTGGCTGTTCCAGGGTGGGAGGTTTAATTTCCACATCTCTGTGAGTTTCCCGGTATTGATTTCTGATTTCGTTCCATAGTGACTGGAAAAAATACTTGGTGTGATCTCAGTGTTCTTCAATTAGTTAAGACTTGTTTGGTGATGTCATCTGTGACTTGTCCTGGAGAATGCTCCCTATGTGCTTGAGGGAGGACATATTTGCAGCCCCGTGTTCACTGCAGGAAAATCCACAATAGCCACCATATGGAAAGAGCCTAAGTGTCCCTCAAGGGAGGAATAAAGGAAGTGCACTCTATTCATACACTGGAATACTATTCAGCCTATAAAAAGAAAGAAGTCCTGCCATACGCAGCAACATCGATGAACCTGGAGAACATGACACTCATGAAAGACGGCAGTCACCAAAGGACAAATACCACGATTCCAGTTATAGGAGGTTCCTAGGTAAGGCGATTTCACAGAGACAAAAAGTAGAATGGTGGTTTCCAGGGGCTTGGGAAGGGAAAATGTGAACTGCCGTTCAGTGGGATGATGTTCTGGTTACATGGCATGACTAAGATCAAGGATCTGTTGCACGACATTGTGTCTACACTAAACAATGCTGTATCGTTGTGTCTACACTAAACAATGCTGTATTGTTGTGTCTATGCTAAACAATGCTGTCTTGTACACTGAAAAGTTTAAGAGTGTAAGTCTCCTGTTAAGTGTACTCACCACTAAATAGAAAAAGTAAATAAACAAATTTGTATTTATTTTTTAAGAGATTATTTTAGAAGTAGGGAGAGAGAAGGTGGAGAAGCCAACAAGAGTGGGTTACTGAGCTGGTCCCTGATGGGGCACCCGGGGCTGGGGCAGGGGCTGGTCTCTCAGAACCAGGGAAACACACTCAGAAAAAGGCCTTTCCCTGTTCATTTTGAATAGCACAGTTCTTCCATTCCCATCAAATCACTCTGATAACCTGAGAGATTGGTTTTACAAAGGACAGGAACCTGGGAGGGCACATTCGTCAACTCTAACCACTGCTGATTGCCCCCAGGGGATTACCAGTATGCCTCCCCACACACACAGGCACACTCTCTCTCTCATTCTCTCTCAGCTCAGCCTGCACACATCTGAGGAGGCCCTGAAGCCAGAAGACATGACCAGGACTGAGAGGGGCAGCCAGTAGCTTGCGTGGGAGCAGCCCTGACATCAGCGGTGGACCTAGGCAATGCATCATGGGACACCAAAGTGTCCACTGTAACATGAAGAAGCCCTCCTTGACCATCCATTCATGGGACCCCAGTGTGTCCACTGTGACACAGAGAAGCCCTCCTTGACCATCCATTCTGAACTGACCTCTGCATTTTCCCTGCCCTTTGGGGACACTAGGGATGTGACTTGGCTGGGGGACACTTCAAGAAAGAGCCAGCCTTGGGGCCACCACATTCACTGGCTTGGAACTGAATGCTGTGGATCTGGGATTGCCTTTAGCAAACCACCCATCCTAAATTTCATTTGCAAGATGAGCCTAGAGAGGAGAACAAATTGGGCAGAACCTGCTCTTCCTGCTCCTGGGATAAGTTGCCCCCACCAAGTAAAGTTTGGAAAGTCTATTCCTTTCTTGGTTGTATGTTCTCACTCATTCTGTCCTTGCTTTGTGGATTTTCCATGTGTAATGAGGTAGGGAGAGTAAGCTCCGTGGATGCTGCCCCTCCAATGCAGCTGCCACACAGTGGTGGTCCTGGGGCCAGTGTCGTGATGTCAGCCTCCAATTGTCAGGGGAAGCAGAGAGCTTTAGAATTACAGAAGTTTCATTCCTGGCTTGGTTCCTACATTGATTCTCTTAGAGCCAATTAATATCCCATTTTCCCCAATACATCTTTCTCTTAGGGCACTATGTCTAATGCTGGGAGCGATAAGAGGCAATGTTCTCTGCTTTCCTTTCCTTGATTACTACACACTCAACTCACACACAGCCCACCTCCTGAGCAACTCTCCAGGCTCATTTGAGGCAGCTCAGTCTTTAAGAAAACAACAGGCCAGATTCCCAAGGAAAGACACATAACCCATACTTTAGCCTATTGAAAGGCATTGTTTCACACCTTTTTAAAATATCCTTTTCCTTTCGTCCTCTTCTCCTTCCCCCACCCCATCCTTCTGTGGTTGAAAACCTGAGATACATGATTCCTGTCTTGTTTCTCTCCTGCAAACAAGAGTGTGAGCAGAGTAATGCATTCCATATGTGAAGGGCAGGCGTGGAGAGGGTGTGCAGGCAGCATCAGGGCCTCCCGGGAATGGGCTACTTCCTTCCAGCTGTGTGAGCGAAGAAAAACCTCATTATGGACATAGTTGGTATTTCTAGGGTCTGAGTTCTGTGTTTGAGACTGAATCAACTAAAGGTTGAGCCCATTGGCTGTTCTCTGTGGGCACAGGGAAGCATGGGGACCTCCAGCCACCCCACAGCCTCAAACAGCTGCCCGGCGCAGCCTCTGAGCTCCCCAGCATCAGCAGCATGGTGGAAGTGAGAGTGGGCTTTCTCCCTATGTCTTACCCACAAGTGGTTAAGTGAGCAGGCTTTGGATACAAGACTATGGGTCTGCCTCTTAAGTAGAACAGTGTTAAAGCTGGTTATCTACTGTTGTATAGTGAATCATCCCATAACCTAGTAGCTTAAAACAGTCATCTTGGAGTGCATTTCGCAATTTTGTGGGTTAGGAATTCAGACAGGGCTCAGCCAGATGGTTCATCTGTTCCAGGTGATGTGAATGGGGCTCATTTGGTGGCACTCAATCAAGGACTGGGCTGGCCTAGAGGCTCTGCAGAACTTCAGGCTCATGCCTGGTACTTTGGCAAGGACAGCTGGAGGTGACCTACACTTGGCCTCTGCAGCCTGGTGGTCTCAGGGTCCTTAGACCTGTTATACAGCAGCTCAGGGTCCCAGACAAAATGGACCAAGAGGCCCCAATGTGAGCTGCATAGCTTCTCATGATCTAGTCTTGAAGATCTAGCAGTTTGATTGCATTGTATCCAGCGAAGAAGCTGCTAAGGCTGGTCCAGATTTCAGAAAGGGGAATCCATCCTCCTGTATCCCTGATACGAGTCACAAAGAACACCAGCACCTTCAACCTACCACAGCAGAGCTACTTCCTCTCTGCTAAGTCTCGTTTCTCCCTCAGAGAGTGGGAGCAAGAATGAAATGAGAGACTGTGCTTAAAGTACTCAGTCTGCAGTCTTTGAATAGGGTAGAAAGCTGGCCCTGCTTTTCCTTGGTCCAGGAAGATTGGAAATTTCCTGGGTATGGAGCTTCTCAGAAACCTCAGACTGAGAGTCCAAGACCAAGAGTCCAAGTCATCCACCTAGGACCCGATTCTTCCTCTAGCTGTGAGAGAGAGCTCCCATACTTTCACAATATTCCTCCAAACAATGAATTTCAAGTGCAATAAATTGTATCTTTCATAGAGAAAGCCATGGCACACTCACTAAAGATCATTATCTCTTAAGAGCAATGACTTTTGGTTGAGAATGTGCCTTTCCCAGCAATCATTTATAAATGAAAGGCAAATCATAATAGTCTTTGAGATTCCCCAAAGAAGGAGACTATTTATAAATGCAGAGTGCTTTAGACTTGCCAATTCCCCATGCTTAAGTTCCTAAGTGGGAGAGAGCAGGGCAATGTTGTTAATTGACATCTAAAATATTGTACGGCGAGAAGGGCTCACAGGACTCCATGGGGCACCATGTGTGCTACCTGCAGGCTGCAAGAGACAGCACAGTGATGAGGGTGAGGCAGGATAAGATAGCTCCTAAATTGGGCTTAGCCTGGGAGGGTTCTTGGCTTAGCCCAGGAAATAATTTAAGGTTGAGCTGGTGTTGTTAGACAGCAGCTTTTAATGAAGTGGCCGTGCACAGCAGCAGCAGAGGGATCCCTCCTTGTGAGGCAGGGCTCCCCCATAGGCAGTGAGCCCAGAGCAGCAGCTCAGAGATGGTGCTACCCTCATATTTAAACCCACTTTTAAGTTACATGCAAATTAAGGGGCAGATTATGCAGACATTTCTAGAAATACAGCGGTAACTTCCAGGTGGTCGGGTCATTGCCATGGAAAGGGAGGGTAATACCTGGGTGTTGCCATGCTGTGGGTGTGTCTTACGGAAAGCTGTTTCCACCCCATCCCTCTTTTAGCTAGTCCTCAGTTTGGTGCAGTGTCTGAGCCCAGCCTCTGGAATTGAGTCCCACATCCTACCTCGAGGGGACAAGGCAGGAGTTGCACAGTCACTCAGCCCGACCCCCAAGCTCACAGTCAAAACTGGGGAAGAGTAACCAAATCCTTCCGGCCAGGCAGGAGGCAGAGGCTCGCTGTTGAAATGATAGGTGGGGCTGGCCATGTAGGGAAGGCAAGAAGCCATTAGCTTATCTGAAATTCATTTAGGGGGAAGGTGGACAAGGAAGTTCTTCAGTCTCCACTATTCAAAACCCAGGGAGCTTGAAAGCAAGCGGTACGTCCTTAAACTGGTGAACTGGTACGTCCTTAAACTGGTGAATAGGTACGTCCTTAAACTGGTGAACGGGTAAACAAATTGTAGGGCATCCATGCAGTGGGGTATTATTCAGTGATCAAAATGAGCTGTTGCACCAAGAAATATGAACAGCAGACTGCAGACTTCGTGGAGTTTGGAGGAAAGCACACACACAGAAGAAACTCAAAATGCATGTTGCTAAGTGAAAGAAGCCAGTCCGAAATGGCTGCATGCTATGTGATTCCAACTCCATGACATTCTGAAAAAGGCAAAGCTATGGAGACAGTGAAGAGTGCTTGCCAGGGGTTTGGGGGAGAAAGAAATGAATAAGTGAAGCACAGAGTATTCTATTTTATTTTATTTTATTTTTTTAGAGACAGCATCTTGCTCTGTTGCCCAGGCTAGAGTGCAGTGGCATAGTCAAGGCTAGGTCATTGCAGCCTTGACCTCCCAGGTCAAGGGATCCTACTGCCTCAGCCTCCCAAGTAGCTGAACTACAGGTGTGTGCCACCACACCTGTCTAATTCTTAAATTTTTTTTAGAGATGAGGTCTCACTACGTTGTCCAGGCTGGAGAATGTTTAAGGCAGTGGAGCTATTCTGTATTATATTGTTTTACTGGATAAATTTCACAAAACCCATACAATCCTATGACACAAAAAAGTGAGCCCTAATGTGAAGTGTGGGCCTCAGTGAATGATGGTGTATCGATACCAGTTTGTCGATGATAGCAAATGCAAGATGTTAACAAGAAAGTTGTACGCCTGTATCTGGAGGGGAAACGGTGTCTGGCAATGGCTCCATACATTCTGCTAAATTTGTTTGTAAACCTAAAACTGCTCTGAAATATGAAGTCTATTAAGATTTTTTAGAGTGGTAGTGGAGAGGATGCAGGGGCATGTACTATTCATAGTATTCTATGAACAGCAGACTGCAGACTTTGTGGAGTTTGGAGGAAAGCAAAGAAGGCCCAGCCTGAAGCAGCGGCTTCCACCTGGAACAGCAGACAAATAATCCACTGTGGCCCCTAGAACCCTGAACGCTGGGGTTCTGGGACCAGGATGACACCTGTTTCTAATCTCAGAACCAACAGTGTTTGTGTTTTCACACCTATAAATTGAGGCTGATATTGCAAGTCCCACTCTGGCAGCGGGAGGATGAGCTGAGATGTTAGGTGTGAACCTGTGAGGTACCCCCAGGATTCGTGCCTCCCTGAGCCAGTCCACCTGGCATCTTTGTTCCAGGCCTAACTTCCCCACTGGGCTGTGAGGTCTAAGGGCCAACAGCCGTGTCTCTTGCATCCCCAGCTGCCTCTGTGAAATGCAGCATAGCCCCTGTGCATAGTTGGAGCCCTGAATTAATCAATGAATTTGGAGGATTTAGCAGGGATGGGAGAAGATGCTTCGAATCCTTCATATAGGACTAGTCTGAGCTCAGTTCCTCAGAGCCTGACATCTGTGCTCTTCTCACTTATCCATGCACATGAACCCAGGTATGCTAAACAAAGGCACTGATTGCCACTGGACCAAAGGGGCCTTCCTCATCCTTGATTGATGGAGCTGGGCCTCTGCGGTCCTGGGAGAACCCCATATAGTTTCTGGAGAGCATCCCCGGTCCTTCTCAATCAGCCATCCAGTTTTCTCTCTTCTTTTTCCTTCGTCCTGGAATTCTCCAGAAGAAACCAGTCTTGAGACAGCAAAGTGTTGCCTGAATGTCAGAGATGCTTTTCATTCTCGCATAATGTGTCCAAGCGACACAGCTGAAGGCTATGTGTAGATCTCGGCCTTCTGCCAGGGTCCCTCCACGCAGCCCCTTGGGCCTCTTCCTTCTGCAGCTATTGGGGGCAGAGAAGGGAGCCTGCATCCTCCCAATCCATCCCCTGATGCCCCAACCCCAACACCACTAATTCATCTGCACTCACGGCCTCTTCTGTGTGTAGCTGGCCATCTGGACCCAGTCCTCTGGGAGGAATCTTGTTCCTGGGATTAGTTTCCCCCATTGTGGCTTGAGTGCTGAGTTGCCCATTGAGTTACCCAGATGACCATGTCAGTATCACCCCACCTTCTTCCTTAGTGTCTCCTCTCTGCCTCCCATGTGGTGTCTGATCACTTGGAGGCTGTCCTGGCTGTCCTGAGACTCCCGCTGTCATGCCCCCTTCTCTGGGAAGGGGACATCCAGCCTCCTCTGCACCCCTGCCACACTTCCCCCATCACATCAGGCACTCACGTGCCAACTCAAGGTGGCCCCTTACTGGAAAACTATCAAAACTTAGGTCTCAAGAAGGTGTTGGAGCGGAAACATTTGGAAGTGACTGTGTGCCTTCCCCAGAAGATTTAATACTGAAGTGCATTCCGAGTCACCTGGGGATATGTCAAGAATAGTGTCACTCAGGCCCTGACAATATTTGCTGAACCTGAATCTACACAGCCTGGCAGGGGTCCATGCAATCAGATTTTTAAGGCACTTGTCAGGTGGTCCCACTGTCAGCTAAAGTTCCCCTTCTCCCCCCAAGAAGTGGCTCTCCAGCGGGGCATGTGTGTCTGAGAAGGCGGTGTCTTCCATTGGCCTCTCCAGTTTCTTCTCCATTAGAGCTCCAACCGCAGACCCAGAAAGTGGAGCACTGAGGCTTGCTGGAGGTTTGCTTTCTGAGGACAGATGCTCTGCGGCAAGTCCCCATGAGCTACCTGAGCAGAAGGCAGTGGCCTGGGCACTTCTATCCCACTCGCCGGGGATCCCACCCACCTCTCACAGCCTAGGACTTGTGTTCTGCAGAAAGTGATCAGCAGTAATCCCAAAATTTGATAACAAAACCCGGTGAAATGTAACTTAAAAGGAGCCACCCAGCCCCTCTGTAGGTGAGAGCTGTTCCCCCAGGCCCTCATTACCCAGCAGACAGCTTCACACTCCAGGCAGATACGATAGCGCTGAAGACCCACTCTCCACCTTCTTCCCCTCTCCTTGATGTCTGGTATTTTATGGTCACTGTCCTGTGACTTCTACTTCTGGCATCTCCCCCATATTCTGCCTCCCTTTAAATCCAATGTTATCTATTTTACTGTTTAATTTGATTTCCTCTCCTAGGACATTGTTTTTTACCATCTTCCTTGCACTCCCTCGACCCTCGCCTCTAGAATCCCAGGTGGACGGTGCATTCACAGGGACCCACTCTTGCAAGCCCTGCCCTTTCTGTTCCTACTTCCTTGTGGGCAGCAGCTTGGGCAGGTGCAGCATCATGAGACTGCTCCGCACTCCTGCAAGGCCAAGTCCTGGGAAACTCCTTTCCTCTCGCAGCTTTTGCAATCATGTATTTGCACAATCATGCACAATGTTTCTCTATTTGGGTATTTGCTGAGCCCCTGCAGGCCAGGTGCTGTCCCAGGTGCTAGGGATAGAACATTGTGCAGGTAGGGGCGCCCCTGCCCTTTGGAAATATTCAAGAAGCTCAGAACCAAAGCAAGAGAGGTGAGCAGTTGTGACTACCTAGCAGCCTTGCTGGGTGTCCCATAGGCCTCTCTGAGCAGAAGCCTGTGTGCTGAGCAGCCATCAGCCATCAGGGTATCTGGGGCTGAATGTTCCAAATAGCAAGGTCAGAGGCCCAGACGCAGGAACCAGCTGGGGAGAAGCCAGAGGCCAGAGGGTGGGAGTGGAGTGCGGTGTAGGGAGATGGGACTGAGGACTCAGGCAGGGGCCAGAGGGTTTAGGACCTGTGGGCCGTTATTGAGTGTCTACAGGAGGGCCCCTGGGGGCTTTAAGCCAGGACCGGGATGTAACAGTCTCTTGATTCACTCTTCAGTGGGTCCCTCTGGGGCCTGGTTTGCAGGGAGAACCTAGTAAGGAGGAGACTGGTGGAGATCCAGGTGAACAATGATGGGGCTCCAATTTAAAGCTGGGGGGAACGAACTTGGGATATGCTTTGGGGGACGAATGAACCACAAAAGGAAAAAAAGATAAAAATTAAAGTAAAAGAGAAACATTCAATTCTCTGCCCCCACCTAAATGGTACCAGGATACATGGCAGGTGAATGCATTAAGTCCCAGACATGAAGGGCACAGCCCCATCCCACACTGGGGGGGTCCCAGGGAGCAGGTGCGGAGGACAGGGCCAGGCTGAGGGAACCAGGGCCCACGTCCCCTGTGGGACATGGGAGTGTAACAAGGTGCGCTGTGTCTCACGCTGACACTATTAGTCCACCCAAGTCAGTGGCTCTCACTCCAGCCGAGGTTATCCTGACCTCCTTTCTCCTCTGTCAAGCTGCTGCTATAAACCAGCCAGGGACAAGGCAGCCGTGATGTGAGATGGAGCCAGGGCCCTGTTGTTGGCGTCCCTGTGACACATGTCTCTCTGCTCCCACCTCTGGTGCTGCCCCCTTTTTAACAGCAGACAAGAAACAAACAAGCAAAGCAACAACATGGAATACAACAAAAAGCCTGGGATCTCACACGGCCCCTCCCCATCTTCTGTTGCCGGGATGCGTCTCCTTTCTCCAGCAGATCTGATACCTTTGATCATTGCATGATTTGACTATTTCGTTCTGAATTTTTTTTCCCCTTGTGAATTGCATCTCCTGCTCTGTAGAAATTTCCAAAGATTCACAGACCCCCAAGTCCCAGGGGAGGGGGGGAAGCAGCCTCACCTGGTTCTTCCTCAGAATCCAGGGCGCACAGTGTGCTTCTCTGGAGCACAGTCATGATTAAGGCTGTAAGTCTGAACTCAGCCAGCCCTGGGTTCCAGGTCAAACTCCTCCCCTCTTTTCATGCCTCAGTGTCTTCCTCTGTATAATGGGGGAGTGCAGGAAGTACGCCAGGTACAGTGCAGCTGGTGGGGGTCATCGCTGGTATCCTTGCTTTACGGGTCCATCCCCTGGGGGACCCCAAGGGTTAGAGCCTGGGCCACATGGGGGGAGGAGAACATCCTGTTTCCCCGCCCTCAAGGTTCTCGGAATGGCCAGGGGGCAGACACACAGAAAGGAACTCCACCACACTGCGAAGAGAGAGGTGTGCACCAAGCTCTGAGGCAGCTGAAGCCCAACTCAGTGGTCCCAGAGAAAGGAGCTCCGGAGGGAGCAACAGAGGCACAGCACAGAGCCTGGACGGGGGCATGTGCTTCTGGGTGGACTAGAGGGTCAGTCAGGCTTCTGCCAGTGGCAAGTGGGCCAGGCTGAGCATGAGACTGGAAAAGGAAAGAAGACAGCCCCAGGTTGGAAGGAGAAATTTGCATCATTCCCCCTGGGATTTCTACACCAAGGCCTCACGGCCGTGCCCCTAACACCTAAGTCACACTGCCTGGAGTAGAATCTCAGCCCGCCCCGTGCTGGCGGGTGACCCAGGCCAGGCTACTCACATACCCAAGTCTGTCCTCTGTGTGTGGACCGGGGGCTTCACCACTTCCGTCCTATGTGAGGATCGCATGGGACCATGACTGAAAACCTTCGACACAGTACCTGCCACACAGTACACAGGGATCCCTGTTCACGGAGAAAGATAGATTTTGAAAAGCCTAAAACAATAACTCTATTCCTTTCTTTATTCCCAGTGTAGCTGCACCGCGGTGGGTGAGCGTTATTGGAATGGAAGGCAGGGAGCGATTTGTACTGGTCTCTCTGCTGCCTGCTCGCTCTCTCAATCTCTCTCCTTTGCTTTTTGCTTTAAGATCGCTCTTCTCTATTGCATGCATGGAGTTTTCTTGAGCTGGGTAGCAGGCTGATTTCATTCATTTCCACAGTGCCTCGAATATCTTCAATCACCCACAAAGACAATGTTTTATTCTATGAACACACCTTTTGCCAACATCTCACTGCTTTCTGTACAAAACAGCCTTTTTGTCTAACATTGAAGTGTCTAAAATAATAACTGTCAATAGGGAAGGAAACAAATTAACATCCAAAAAAAATAGGGAAATGTGGCCCTGATACAAGCATTTGGTTTTTGCTTCTAAAGATGAACCCCTTCCCAGACTCACCTCAACAAGAGGGAGACAGAGAAGAGAAGTCTATCAAGCTTAGCAAACATCTGTAGTCCAATTACAGTCAACAGTTTACAGGTGTTGAGAGTAAACAGTCACTTATACACTACCTCCCCAATGCATTCCCTTAATTTCTCTTAGAAACAAATGCACACATTTTTCTGGGGCTCTTTATCCAAAATGCAGAGAGACTAGCTCCTTTTCTAGGCCAGCTGTGGTCCTCCCCACATTGGGTGGAGCAATGGCAGGCCAGAGCTCCACTGGCCAATGTGCCAAACACTGTGCCAGGGTTTCTTCAGCTACCCCAGGCAGAGGCCCAGGCTCCACCCCTGAAGGTCCAGGTTCTGGAAATCCAGGGTGGGGCATAGGAGAGAGCATTTTTCTGATGCTCCCAGCTGCTGTTCTGTTACCTGGGATGTACTGTCTGTGGGACAGGTCATGATTCTCAAATGCTAGTGGCATGAGCATGGACTGGAGAGAATGTTACAAGGTCAGCTTCCAGGCCCCACTCCCAAAAGCTCCAAGTCTGTGGATTTCAGGTGGAGCCTAGGAATCTGCATTTTTCATGAGTTTCTCTATGATTCTGATGCAGATGATTGCGGACCAGAGGTGGGCGAGGCAGGGAATCCTGTCAACATTGAGAATCAGTGTAGCAGGTCTGGGGTAAGGCCTGAGTTTCTGCATTTTTAACAAGCTCCTGGGGGTTCTTGATGCTGCTGGTCTGGGGACCACACTCAGAGTGACAGGCTGAAGACCGTGCTTTGGAGCCACTGCTTTGTATTTTAGGCCATATTTTCCCTTTCTGTCTCAGCAATCTTTGCTGCTGCATTCAGAGTAAGTCTGATAAACCAATGCTCTCTACTGGACTCCTATCAGTTACTGCAGTGATTCTGAAACTATGTATTTCTGAAGACTCGAGTTCCCATAAGACATTACAGCTGTGTAAGAAGGTTTCTTTGCACAAAGTTGGGGCCATGCTGCGTGCGCCAGGGTCCCAGCTCTGGGTGAGAATGCTGGCACTGCAGCTTCCCCCGTGCCCCATGCCTGCCCTCTGCACCCTCCTCTTCCTGACTGTATGTGGAGTTAGGAGGACTCCAAGAGCAACTTTACATAAAGCTCCTACACATGTACCTGGCACATAGCTAGCACCTTGTAAGTGCTGGCTATTGCCAAGCTCTACCCTTTCTGGAAATCATGCTGCAGTAGACTCAAGATTCATTCAGTAGTAGAGGGAGATGTGCTTAACCCAGTGTTTGGAGTTCAGGACTCACCTGCTCCCGGACCCCAGTCTCCCTGCCACGGAGTCACACCTTTTCTTTTTCAAATTGGTGCACTCCTCAGCGCTTCAACAGTTCCACAGAGCACATTGGAGCAAATGCGGGCCTCTGTGATGCCTCTCCAAAGAAAGAACTCCCATAATGCTCAGGCCTCCTGTAGACAAAGGTGTATCCCCAGCGACAGATATTTTAAGAAAATAGACCAGGGACACAAGACAAGAGAGCTGTCTTGGTGTCTAAAGCAGTCTTGGACAGCTTCTGATGTCACTTGAACAGTGATGAAGCACCTTGAATAAGGAGGAAAGCGGAGGGGGCGTCTTTCAAAGGGACAGGCACATGGCCGAGGAATGGAATTCTCTGTCCATGAGGATTTTGGATGGGTTTGTTCATGAAACCTCACTGGCTATGCAGGACCTCCGAGTGAGTCTAAATATCCAGCCTTGTCAACTGGTAATCTCTCCTTCTTCGGTGAGGCGGGGAGTGGGACAAGGCCATAACTGATAGGAGTCCAGGCTGGGGCAAATTTTGTGTCTCCTGACTAGTTCCACAGTTAGAGTTGCAAAACAAAGTCTCGCCTTGTGCTCTAGGATGTAGTGCTTACTCTGGTCCTCCGGGGTTATCTGAAATCTGGTTTCCTTAAGTGTAAGGCGGAGCTCTAACCAGGAGACCACCCTGCCCCCAAGGGTGGGGGTTCTGGGAGGGAACGAGGGGAGCGGCTGCTCTGTAGCTTTCTCTACTGGCTTGCCTAAGTGGACTCTGATCTTGGAGCTCAACAATCTTCCACCCTCTCCTTTGCAACCTATTTCTTAAACCAGAACTAATGTATTCTGGACATAGAGTCCCTGAAAACCCAAAGAAAATTGGATGTATCTGAACAAACAAAACCGTATTTCTTTAAATCTCCAAGCCAAAAGGAAAAGTGTAGAAACATTTACTCACTGTCCAAACTACATATATTTTACCTGATGACCCTTAAAGAAGTGCCCCCCAGTTCAGCAATCACCCCTGCAGAGCAAAGGGAGCTGGAGCCGGCCCAGCCCGTCGGCGCAGACACTCCTGACAGCTCCTGTCTGGGCACTTCTTTCTTTCTTGGAGCTTCTAATTTCTTTCTTGGCTGCTGAGGCCTAACCGTGTGTTTTGATGCACACGCAGGAATTAGTACCGTCCCCAATCCTTAGGGCGCATCCCTAGCCTGGGCAGAGGCTCTGAGTTTTCCTAGGAGCCGGAGGGTGTGCAAAGCCCGGCGGGCTGAAATCTCAGCCTGGCCCTCTGCTCATCTGCTCTAGGTGGAAACAGACGAGGTAGGCCCGGGTCAGGGGAGTTAGCAAGGAGACTCGAGAAATAAAGGACATAATGGAAGTGCCCACTACCGCCGCGGGCCCGGCGGGAAGTCGGACTAAGAGCACCACGGGAACGCCCCATCCAGAAGGGGTGCCCCGGGTGTGGGGACGGAAACCCCAGCGCTGTCTTTAGTCTCCACACCCTCGCTTCTTCCCCCTGGAGATCGAGCGTCCTTGGCCTCTTCGGCCGCAACCGGGCTCCAGACATCCAGGAGGGCCGGGGCTGGGCTGGGCTGCTGCGGCGCGGGGGGCGCGCGCGGGCGCTGCGCCTTTAAGGCCCGCGTCGGCAGAGCGAGCGCAGGGGCCGGGCGAAGGGGGCGGCGGGCTCGGCGGGGCCGGCGCGGATTCACCTGCAGCTGCGGAGCGGGGCGCGGAACCAGAGGGCGGGCGGGCGGCTGCGAGGCCGGCGGACCACCGCCCTGAGGGAAACGGCGCCGCCGGCCGGCACTTGGCCTGGCTCTCAGCCGGGGGCGGGAGAGCGCGGCGGGCGCGAGCGGGGCTGGAGGCTCCGGGCGGGCGCGGGGGAGCGGCGGACGGTGGTCTCGGCGGCCGGCGGTGGCGGCAGAAAGGGAGCGGGGCTCCCGGTGCCGGGCACCCGGGCGGCGCGGGGAAGATGAACCCGCGGGCGGCCGGCGTGCTCCTCCCTGCTGCTCTCGGCTCTCTCGGGGCGCTCCGGGTAAGTTGCGCGGCCTCCCGCCCCTCGCCGTTCGGAAGCCCCGGGGCAGCGGCGAGGTCGTCGCCTGGAGCCCGCAGGGGCGCGCACACACCGCGGCAAGGCTCTCCCGGGCTCCCCGCCGCGCTCCCCGCTGCATCCAGCCCGGCGCCCGAGCTCCGCGAAGCTGCCTGCGGTCGGCGGGAGCGGGAAGCCGCCTGGGCAGCGGGGAGTGGCGGAGCGGGGTGGGAGTGGGGCTCGGTGGAGGACCCGGGGAGCTCCGCCTGCACCGGACCCGCCGAGCCTCCCTGGGCCGCCCAGAGCCTGTAGCCGCTGCCCGGAGCTGTCTTGCCTGCACGGGGCAGGCTTCCCACTGGCGGAGCCGGCGCGCCCCCCATCGCCCGGGAGCCGCGCGCCGCGGGAGTTGCCGAGCCCAGCCCCGGCCGTGCCTGAAGGTGTGAGGCGCCCGGCGGCTGCAGGCCGGGGATCCGGGAGTGCGGGGCGCCTGCCCGACCTCTCCTGCCCAAGGCCTGGGGGTCCGCTGCGCAGCGCCGCTCAGTGTTTTGGGTGCCGGCAGGACTGGTGCTGCGGGTGGACGGCGGGGTAGGACTGCGGGGCACTCTCACCCCCCCAGCCTTCGGCGGGGCTGGAGCCCGCGTGTCCGGCGAGGCCCCGGGGGCTGGGAGCGGGGCCGAGCTTGGGCCGGGAAGCCGGACGCCAGGCGGGCGCGGCGCTGGAGGGCGAGCGGGTCTCCCGCTTCCTCTGCAGAGCCCCGCGGACCGGATCGCTGGCTTTGCTCTGCGCCTGGCGAGGTGCGCGGCCCGCGGGGGCAGAGTGCGCGGCGGCTCCGGGGGCGCCCCTGGGCGGAGGCGGAGGGGCGGCGGGAGTTGCAGGAACCCCCTCTCGTGGCCGATCGGCCTCGCTGCCTCCTCCCGGGCAGCGCTGTTGCAACCTCGGAAATAAACAAGTGCCAGCGGCGGGAGGCCCGCTCCGAGGCCGCGGGGCGCTGGGGGGTGCGCTGGGCACACGCTCGGGGCCGGTCGAAACTTTCCTGGACGAGTTGAGCCTCCCACCGGGCTGCGGGTGCGATCTGGAGCTTCGTGGCCGATAAGGAAAGCCGCGGTTTAGAGCTTTTCGTAAGGAATTACCCTGCGTCCAGCTCTCCTCCCTCGGTGCTGGGGGCAGAGGGGTGCCCTCCTCGGGGTCGGCGTCTGGAATCCTGGAGCTCCGGGGTGGGGGCGGCCTCAGGAGCCAAAGCATGGGCGGGCGACAGCAGCGCGCAGGGCTGGAGGAGGCGGCGGGCGGGAGGCGCCACTGCCAGGTGCGGGCTGCGCCCGGGGCTTCCTGCGCTCGCCGGGGAGCCGAGCACCGCTGTGCTCCTGCTCCTGCTCCTGCTCCGGCTCCTGCTCCTGCAGCGGGGCTGGCTTCCTGCTTGCACACACTGCCTCTCCCTCCACCACCTCCTTCTGCCTGTCACGCCCCCTCCTAGAAGCTTGGGAGATGGCCCTGTCGCCCACCCCATCCTTCCCTGGCCTTGTGCCACGGGCTCTAGACTTCCCCACTGAGCAGGAAAGGCGAGCGAGCTCCGGAGGACAGGAGGAGACCCCCTTTCCGGTCAGTTAGGGGAGCTGTCTCCCTGCCTGGGCTGGAGATGGGGGCTCCGAGGGTGAAAATGCGGGCTGAAGACTAAAAGGCGGAAGCACCTCCACCGCCTTCTCCACCCCAGCCACCGGCAGCCTCCCGCAGAGCTGCCTTCTTCGCCCCACTCTGGACCTAGTCCTAGAGAATCTTCTTTCTTGCTCTCCTCTTTCTCCTCCCTCCCGGTGACCCGAAGAGGTCTAAGAAGCTGCCGCCTCCGCCTTACCAAGAGTGTGGAGCGTTGGGCCCAAAGCGCGAATGGTCTGCAGAGCCGCCCACACTTTGGCCTCCCTTCCCTTAGTGGCTTTGGGAGCAGCGACTGAAGTCTTCCGTCTCTGCCTTTTGGACATTCCTCAGGCATCTTCTCTGCCAATAAGGCCCTGGCCGGCCTGGCTTCGCCGTCCGTCCGTCCTTGATTTCCTGCAGCGCATCCTGCTGTGTGTGGGGCTGGGGAAGGATGCTCGGGGTCTGCAGCCTCTAGAGTGCTCCCTAAAGTCCCCAGAGAGCAGAGGAGCAGACACGGGGATATGGCATCTGGGTGGAGTCTGTGGCCTGACAGCCTTTCTCTCTTAGCCAGAGACCTTTTGCACAGCAGGCCCTGGATAAATGTCGGTTGGATTAAATTTCTGTGAACTTATTGTTTTACCCTCTCCCCTTTGTGTTCCCAGGCCCATAATGAGGACCTTACAACCAGAGAGACCTGCAAGGCTGGGTTCTCTGAAGACGATTACACGGCATTAATCTCCCAAAATATTCTAGAAGGGGAGAAGCTACTTCAAGGTAGGGCGGGGCGTGGAGGGGTGGGAGTGATTTGCTGCCATGCTTTTCCTTGGGGAAACTTGTAGAGGGGAGAGGCAAGGCTTGCCTCGTCTTTGTGCAAAACGATGGTGGTGAAGTGCAGGAGGTGTAAATTGGTTGACCTGAAAGGCGTTTTGCATAACAGGTGAATGATTCAGAATCCCTGTCATTTTTGAGTGAAGTGAATCATTTCCTGGGCAACAAACTGTAATTCGGATGTAACATCACCCAAATAGTGTGCAGAGAGACTTTCTTACCAAGTATTTTTATGTATGAAGTTCTGGAGACTTAAATTATCCCTGCTTTGAAATGTATGATAAAGCAGACGATGTTGTTGGAAATGCAGTAAATAAGCCTACAGACGGTCTGTTCACAAATGTGGCATTCATTTTCATTACTGCCCCACTGACAACACGAAAACACACATGCAGGAGGGAACTACCAATTAGCTGGATCGTAATTGCAGGATTATATCCACACTTGTGAAGGGAAAGTCGGAGACAACTTCAAAACTCAGATGACAGTAGATCATCCTGCTTATTGGTCTGTTTCCCTTTCAAGACAAACTAATTAAACTTTATATTTGCATGAGAGGGAACATAAATCAGTTCTTCCTTCCCGGAGGTTGCAGAGTTCTGCCGTGAGCACCTTGGCTGTGAGCCTTTCTTCTCTGCATCAGTTTCCTGGAAGTGGCAGCCTTTGAGTTGATTTCAAAGCAATAGAGGAAAAGAATGTTGGATAAAGTATCGAAGCTAAGTTTCCACATTCGGGACTGTTGACTGCCCTACCGGTTTTGTGTCCCAGAGAAGGTAAATTTTTCCCTGCAGAACTGACAGTGGTTCCTGTGTGTGTGTTTGTGTGCATGCATGTGCGTGAACTCGCTCACGCTTATAGTGATTTTTCAGATCCTCGCCCTTCAAGACAGAACTTGTTGATTCCTGGTTATGTGGATAAGATTTTTATTTTGCACCCAATCCAAGTTTTCTGACTTATTTTTGTTATCTAAACTGTGATACTATTGACTCATTAATTATCAAAAAAATAAAAAATCTCTAGGTAGTTGACCTAGGAGTAGAATGGATGTGCAATCTGAGAGGGCGTACATAGTAAAGAGTTTTCAAGAGCTGCTCTGTTCATTGCACTGTTTTTGTCACTTCGGAGTTGGAATGGGTAGGCCATTTTCAGGATCGTTTGCTTTACTGAGAATCTCAGTGGACCCCTAGAGAAGGCCTGGGGAGGATCCTTCACTCTCAGTGCATTGTACGATCCGTTATAACTCGTGGGGCGCTGACTGCAGTCGGCTGTGTGCATGTCCTGCTGTGCTGAAACCGGCATCCTTAAGCTCTCTGATTATGTGGCCAAATATGTTAAGACCCTGGAGTATCCAATTTTACTCAGGCACTTAAGAAAAATGCCTCCTTTTTATTAATAAATACTGCTTACTACAGAAGAGAATGACAAATTCTCATACTTCCTACAACACGACGTGAGATTTCACACGAGCATCTCTTCCCTTTCATGGTGTGTTGTGTGGGGATCTCCACTCCCAGTGGTCCAGGCCAAACTGCACTGTGCTCCTGATTGGTGTGGTGGGAGAGCCTAGATCACTGGCCTCATGTCAGCCTGGCCCCCGTGGCCAGGTGGTGTTTGCCTCGTGGGATATCAAGAGTCACGTGACCCTGGGTGAATCTGGACCAGCTCAGACATTGTGTGGACTCATTTTCCAAGCGCCCATTGACTTACGTGTGCAGCCCAGCCCAGGGCTGGTTCAGGGAAGAATTGCAGAGAATCTCCCAAGCACCTGGACCTGCTGGGTCCTCTCTGCCCCTCCTCTAGGGGCTGTAGTCACCTTGCTTCTCCTGCGCCTGTGTGGGTTCCCTTCTCACTGTTTTCTTCCACTCATTCTTCTGAAGGTGTAGAGTCTCAGGAAGAAAGAGATGTTTTATATCTGACAAATAATTTTGCACAATGGAGGCAAGAGCTAAGGCTGACAGGCCCTGAAACCAGGGCACAGTGACATTTCTGTCTGTATGCAGAGTACTTTGAAACTACAAGACCACGGTGAGGAGGCCTGTGTGAAGAGGAGACAGGAAGCATGGTGTTTCTGTTATTCTGGTAGGAATCAAGTTAAACAGATAATGACTACTTATAATTGAGTTATTCCAGCGGAGAGAGCTTAACCTTAATTTGACGAGTGCAGCTTCACAGAGTGGCCGTGTTCCTCTGAGTAGGCCATGAGCTATTAGCGGCCGCTCCATGGCTCCTTCCCTTTGCCTGAGTCAGCTCACAGCAGCCCCAAACATACAGATTCCAGCAGGAGCGATTTGTTACACAGTAATTAACTTGTTTATGATAAATGGATGGAAGAAATGTCGTGGCATTTTGTTTTATGTCTAAATGAAAAGCATTTGCATTCTAAAAATTTCATGCTAATTAGGCTTAAAATAGTTTTCCCCAATAGGGTAGCAAATACTATGTATTACGAACCTTCTGAGAAGCGGAGCCGCGAAGTATGGAAATGCAGGACTTTGCTGCTGATGGGAGCCTTCCTAGACGCCACTCCTGTGTCCCCTGTGCTTTTTCTGGAGAGTATTTGCATGCAGTTGCATATACTCTTATGCTACAGTTTTGCTTTTAGGATAATTCACTTATGGCCCTGATCACTGATGCATGGTCATATCTAAAATAGGACGGTGAAGCCGTTTGCCTTAGGCTAAAATGCAGTGTTCTCTAAACCGTAGTTTAGTCTGGGGTGATGGCTAAACTGGTGTCTTTTTCTCTGCTTTGTTAATAATTAATGGCCAGCCTGCCTGGAAGCTGCAGCCTAGTACCATGACCTGCATTGCTCTCCCGCGTGGTGGGCGGAGTCTAGGCACACCCAGACCCGATTCATAGCAGAAAACTCGTACAGGCGGGAGAGTCCTAGGTAGCATAGCGGGAACTGAGGGCTCCTGGGTTGTATCTGCCCTCTATCCTGGAACAAAGCGGGAACAGGTGAGTGGAAACACTGTTCACTGGGGATGGGGTGGAGCCTGGCATCATCAGATTAATGTGGGTACACTATGTATAGAGTATACAGAGTATATTAACATGGGTACACCATGTACAGAGTATAGAAAGAGGAGCTTGTTTCTAATGACTTAACATGACGTCCTCAGCAAAGCCTTGCCTCTCCCCATTTCTCAATTCATTTAGGACCGTCTTGTGTACCCTCTACCACCTTATTGGAGAGGGACCATCTTGTATACCCTCTACCACCCTCTCCCTCCTTATTGGAGAACTTACATTATCTGGCCATTCATCTCTCTTAAACTCTCAGGTTTCTGAGGGGAAGAGCTCTGCCATTCTTTTTTTTTGGAGACAGAGTCTCGCTCTGTTGCCCAGGCTGGAGTGCAGTGGCGCGATCTCAGCTCACTGCAAGCTCCGCCTCCCGCGTTCATGCCATTCTCCTGCCTCAGCCTCCCGAGTAGCTGAGACTACAGGCACCTGCCACCACGCCTGGCTAATTTTTTTTGTATTTTTAGTAGACACGGGGTTTCACGTGTTAGCCAGGGTAGTCTCCATCTCCTGACCTCGTGATCCACCTGCCTCGGCCTCCCAAAGTGCTGGGATGACAGGCGTGAGCCACCGCGCCCGGCCAGAGCTCTGTCATTCTTGTTTTCTATTTATATCATTTCAGGATGTTTTTGGCCAACAGAATAAAACCCAATTCACATAATCTCAAATACATGGGGGTGAATTTTTCTTACATAACTGTGAGTGCAGACATAGGTGGCCACATGCTGGAGCAGCAGACAAGGGACACGGTCATGTGCCTGCCTAATCCTCTTCTCCCATTCTGCCATCTTTAGTGTGTCATTTAGTGCCTCATCACTGCAAACTGGCTGCTGTGGTTCCAGTCGTTGCTTCTGAGTTCAGAGCAGAAGAAGGTGCAGATAGTAGCACCATCTGCATTTCTTCCCTGTACCAGGAAAACAAACACTTTCTGAGAATCTCTGCAGAAGTTGTCATTGACTAGGTCACAGGCCACTCCTAGCTGAACTGATGGGGATGGAGCTCTGGGAATGCAGAGAAGTGCATTGTCATGTGTGTCTTAGATCCATTATAATCCATCACGTGGTAGGTGTCCAAATTGCTCATCTCAGAACAGAATTGGGACTTCGTTCTGGGAAGGAAGAAGGAGGCATGGATGCTGAGTAGACCTTCCCCAGTGCCCAGCACTATACCCGAAGCAGAGTCGACAGACAATGAATTGCTGAATGAGTGAACGACTCATTTGCATACAAAGGCGTTCAGACAGAGGCATGGTTGAAGAGAGATCAGATGTGGGTGTCTGGAATCCATATCTAAGAATCTGCCATTTCTGCCGCACTACATGGCCAGAAGTACTGTGATCTTGTCTTTACAAGTAGTTCGAAGATAGGCTCTTTGCCCATGCAGTTTGGTTTGAACCACCTCTGCATAGATAGGCAACTCTTCCAGGGCAGAGGCATTCTAGATACACAGCAAGAATGTCAATCTGTCTTCCTGTATACCCGATATCCAGCGCTGCCCTAATGCATGGTGGCTGTGCAGTCAGTATTAGTCAAATGAAGTAATGAATGAGTCAGAAAATACTGACGCTGTTCCTGTTTCTGAGTTGCTTTGGTTAACTCACAGCAGAGAGGGAGCTGCTGTGAATATTCAAATAAGTGGTACTAATGATAAGCCAACCATGTATGCCTAGAATTATTAGACATTGGAAGGTGCCTGTCCAGGATTGATTCTCTCTCTCTCTCCCTCGCCAACAAACCTCATCTGTGCTAGTCCATTGGCTGACAATGTGCCCTGTTTAATACACCTCTAGACTCATTACACCAAGGTAGCAATGTGGCTTCTTTCTGGTCACTGGTATCTAATTAGGTTAGTCTATTAGGTTAGGCTTTGGGGAAAGCCGTTTTTATTCTTGGTAACAAGGAACAAACTGAGCTGGCCATGCCTTCTGCCCTTTGCTCTTACTTCTTCTTCCTATCTGGAACTCAGATGTGATGGCTGAGGTAAAGCAGCCATTTTGTGACTATGAGGATGGTGGAACACAAATTGGTTCCCAGAAGGCATCCTCGAACAATGGCAGAGCCCTTGACTCACTGTCTCCTGAGTGGTGAGAAAAATAAGGTCAAAACACCATGCTTGGTTTTGTTGTCACGTGCAGCCAAGTGCATTCCCTGACTTGGGGAAAGCTGTGCACACTACCAAAGTCAACCTCTGTCCTGAGCCTGGGTTTTTAGGCTGCCTCTACCCTCCTGTGTTCCTTGGACCTTGGCCACTTGCTCTTGCTTTAAAGGCCCTCCTCTGCTCCTTTGTGAATTGGTGTCTGCACCTAGCACACTGGATTGCAGAGAGCATGTCATGAATACTTGGTAACTGTTGAATAAATGAACAGTCACTACTCCAGACTGTCTTATGGCCAAGAGATGAAAGAACCCTTAGATATATTAAGCCAGGACTATCTGAATCCCTACCAGAAAATGTAAACTCTTTGCTGGATCTTGTAGTGATCCTCTTCCAGGAAGCCAGAAGTTATGTATTGGGGGTTTTGCCTCTGGTCACAATATCCACTGGTTCTAGGGAACCTTGGTCTCTATAGATAAGCAGAATTATGTGAAGACTGAGTGGGACTCAGACCCCATTGGTGGCTTGCCCAGACTTTCTTGCTGTCGAAGTCAGAAGGCTGCTTCTTTCTGAGCACCCAGACGTCCACCGCCTCCGTGGGTGGTCACTTCAGGGATCCCTGAAAATGGGCACGCAGAGCCCAGGATGGAGTCCATGGGATCTCTTTGACCATCTCTGGGGGTGGTTCTTACCTTTTCAGGGGGCCGTTATTGTTTGAGGTTTCCAGCAGCTTTTCCCTATTACAGTTTTGCCTGGTCCCAGGATTAAGAGGTTCAGAAAGGGAAGTGTATATCCTGTCCTTAGAAAGGGGTAGCTATCAGATAAAAGGTAGGACCAGCCCAGGAATAAAGCACAGAAAGCATTGCATGGTGTGTCGTCTACAGGCCAAATCTCACGCTGAGAGAGGGTCCTGGTAGCCCTGGTTAGAAACAAAGCAAGGCAGAATGCTGCCGCCCTGCTGGGCTCTGCACAGTCGCGTGCCCCTGTGTGCAGCTGCTTCTCATGGCGCTGCCTTTCATCTCAAGAGGGAGCTGTGGTCAGTGGCCCTGCTGCTACCCATGAGAAATCTAGGCTCAAGGAGGCGGCCACACCTGCCCCAGATCACTTGATTCCTAAGTCAGTGGATCAGGATTCCCACCCTGCAAGCTTCCTAACCGCTGTGCTCACTGTCTGTGTGCTCACTGCCACTGAGCAGACCCCTTTCGTTGTAGAAGGCAGTGCACGCACCAGCTACAGAAATGAGGATGTGTGAACTCATTGATGCTGTGACTTAAAGATTAAGGTTTTGCATTTGAGAAATATGTGTTTTAATGAGTCTTCAGATGAGGGAGCATGAGGCTTTGCAGAATTATAATGTTATAATAACATTATGTTCTGTCCAGTCCTTGGTATATGATATCTCATCTAACCTTCACAAAAGCCCTTCCAGGGAGGTAAGATTGTTCCCATTTTATGGATCAGTAACTGAAGATCAGTGAGTTCTGGAGATTGGCCTACGGGTATGAGATTTGCTCTGTTTTCCCTCTTTGTGCAGTCCTAGGCATTTAGCTCATTCCTATCTCCAAATTAATGTTAAAGAAGATGGTTTTAGAGCCCTGCTGTCATGTGCAGACAGGATCAGACCCAGATGTTCAGGGCCACAGCCGTAAAACCAGCAGTGACCAGGCACACAGATATGTGCAGTAAACAGAGGCCCTCAGTGTGTCGGGAAGTGCTTGGTTGCAGTTGCTCCTGTATAAGGCTCAACTGAAGTGGGTCTAAACTCCAAATACCGGGGGTTTGCAAAAGCAGCCCTGGGATTAGAAGAGCCCGCGGCTTCTGCAATGCCAGTGGGAGCTTTCAGTTCGGAGCATGCAGCGAGCAGTCCCAGAGCAGAGCTCTCACTTGGATTTCAGACTCTGCCAGAGCGGGGAAAGCCGTGCAGAGACGGAGCTGAGAGCAGAGTCCGGCCGGTCCTGGAAGCCCTGAGCACATTCCATCTGAGCTGGGTTTATGCACGGATCCATCGTTGTCTACACTCACATTGTGACACCGGGCACCGGGAGCCTTAGTGAGGCCGGTTACAGATGGAGAGAAAGTGCCAGGATCTTGCAGCTGGCCAGCCGGGGCGGGGCTCCCTGACAGCCTCTCTTGAGCAGATGCCGTGAGAGCTGGTCCTGAGGCTGCCATGGCCTTTCTGCCCGTATCGGGGTCCTGGGTGTCTGCAGAGATCTTGTATTCTAAGCTTAGAGAGAGCAATGTGCTTGCTATAACTTGAAACAGTCTGAAGATGTGGTGCTTTCCAAGGTTCACATGGGTTCCCCTTTTCTGCCAAGCCCCCTTGTGGTGAAGGCCTTTTGCACCCCTTTGCCTCCAGGGGTGACCTTCCTGTGCGCAGGGTCACTTCCACTCTGGGACTGCATGGCAACTGGGTTGGTATAAGCTTCCAAGACCTGTGGCTTTGTTTCGGAAGTAGTGATTTTTCTAATTCTACCTTGCAGTGTTAAAAATAATCACAGTGAAATTCATAATCAAGTTCAAAGGAAGAGTATTTGGTGTGTATGTACCTGTATTGTGTGCTCCTTTATACTAATTTTAAAATGTGGAAATTTTGTGACTTCTCTTATGTTGCAAATGGAGGTGGATTAAAATTAAGGAAAGGGCTTTTTCCTCCTTCCCTCCTTCCCTGCCTCCTTCCTCTCTTCCCTCCCCTCCCTCTCTCCCTCCCCTCCCTCCTCTCCCTCCCCAATCCGCTCCCGCTCCTTTCCGCGCTCCCTCCATTCCCTTTCTTCCTTCCTTCCTCTTCCTTCCTCTTCCTCCTTCCTCCTTTCCTTCTTCTTCCTTCCTTCTTTCTACCACTCTCTCCTGCCTCTCTCCCTATCCCTTCCTCCTTTCCTGTCCTTTCTTTTTTCTTTGAAAGCTAGGTTAAGTAGATGCCAGGACTAATCATGAACTGAGAGAGAGAGAGAGAGAGAGCAAGCAAGCATTCATCTTTTCAAAAGGTGTGCCTATTATTCTGACTTTTGAAGAAGCAATTTTCCTCCAAGTGAATTCCACTGTAAAAAATACCATAAGCCGGATGAAGCTTCTTTCTGTCAAGGGCGATAAAGTTCTCCCGAGTGTGTTCTTGTAAAACCTCATGGCATTTGCCGGCTCCTTCAGTCCCCAGAGTGGGACTGTGGTGTCTTGCAAGCTGGGGTGGTAAAATCCTTTGTTTTTTGTCAAAAGGCTCAGAATTTTGGTGCCTTTTTGCCCGGGCTCTGGGCTGCCCTCTCCTGGTGGCCTCCGGTATTGTCTCTGGTTGGTGTCTGCTTTTGGTTCTTAAACAAAAGAGAACAAACAAACCAAAAATCCCTACTTAATTATCTTTGACCCAGTATGTGCTCCCCGAGGCCATTTTCCTGGCAACCCCCACGTCAGGGGCCAAGAAGGAGGGGAGGAGCTGCTGTTTGGGGGAACTTACCATGTGCTAATGTGTCTTCTCATTTAGCACTTTCATGAGACCTGCAGCTTAAGGTAGTTAAAAGGCGCATCCCAGATCACTCGGTACGGGACTTTGTCTATTTGTTTTTATCTCCCACACTGCCTTTTCCAGGGGGAATTTACTTAGATTACAAATTATATTATTTTCTTATTGCAGTACAAATGCCCACAAATGTAGCAGCTTAAACAACACAAAGTTACTATCTTGTGGTTCTGAAGGTCAGAAGTCCAGTTCCAGCCCCTGTGCTGAAATCAAGGTGTCTGCAGGGCAGGTTCCTTCTGAAGGCTCCCGGGGGGAATCCGTGTCCTTGTGCCTCCCAGCTCCTCGGGGCTTCTGCACTCCTTGGCTCCTGGCTGCTTCCTCCGTTTTCAGAGCCAGCCGCGAAGCATCTCTGTGCCGTCCTCCAGGGTTATTGAGGGTCACTGGTCACGTCCACCTCTCTCTACGTCCTTCTCTTCCATTGTAAGAATCCCTGTGATTACCTTGGGCCTCCCTGAGTAACCCAGGATAATCTCCCATCACAAGATTCTTAATTCAGTCACCTCTGCCAAGTCCCCACTGTAAGATCCCAGGCTCACAGCCTCCGGGATTAGGATGGGTACCTCTCTGGGGAGCCGTGATTCTGCTGACCACATGCACGTCTGACGACAGAGCGAGCCTAGCAGGTGTGTGTGGGAGTTTCCCACTGACCTCCACACACTGAGGACTTGCTATGCGTCCCACACTGTGCGGTGACCTTCATTCAATCCTGCAGACCCCAGGGGTTCCTTCATTCAGTCCTACACATACCTCAGTGGTTCCTTCATTCAGTCTTACATGAACCTCACAATCTTACACATACCTCGGTGGCTCTTTCATTCAGTCCTACACATACCTCAGTGGTTCCTTCATTCAGTCCTACACGAACCTCAGTGGCTTCAATCTTTTTTTTTTTTGAGACGGAGTCTCGCTCTGTTGCCCAGGCTGGAGTGCAGTGGCATGATCTTGGCTCACTGCAAGCTCCACCTCCTGGGTTCATGCCATTCTCCTCCCTCAGCCTCCCGAGTAGCTGGGACTACAGGCGCACACCACCACGCCCGGATAATTTTTTGTATTTTTAGTAGAGACGGGGTTTCACCGTGTTAGCCAGGATGGTCTCGATCTCCTGACCTCATGATCCACCCGCCTCGGCCTCCCAAAGTGCTGGGATTACAGGCGTGAGCTACTGCGCCCGGCTCCTTCATTCAATCTTACACAGACCCCAGTGGTTCCTTCATTCAGTCTCACACATACCTCAGTGTTTCCTTCATTCAGTCATACACAGACCTCACAATCTTACACATACCTCAGTGGCTGCTTCGTTCGATCTTACACAGACCTCAGTGTTTCCTTCATTCAGTCCTACACAGACCTCAGTGGCTCCTTCATTCGATCTTACACAGACCTTACAATCTTACACAGACCTCAGTGGTTTGGGGTGGCATCTCCACTTCACTGTTGAGGAAACTGAGGCATGGAGCCACTGAGTGACCTGGCATGAGCTGTGGGTCAGGGGGTTCTATCTGAAGGAACACTCCAGTACTTAGCCACAGCCCACTGGCTCTCACCCAGTCCTGCCTGGCTCCAGGAGCTCCTGCCACCTGCCTTACCCTGTGGCTGTAGTTAGGACTCAGAGGGGCAGTGTCCCTTGTGGGTCCTGAGGTGGGGATCTGCTGCTTTGGGACTCCGCAGGGTGAACTGCCTGGGAAGCCCACAGCAGCTTCCAATTTGGACCGTTCTCACTCTTCCTCGTTTGGATTCACTGTGTTTTCTTGCTGACAGTATGTGGAGATTTAGGGAGGATTAAGGTAAGCCTTCCACGACAGATGAATATCCACAGGGCCCCAGAGTGCTGCTCATGCCTTGCTAATAGGAAGCTGATCCTTGAGGGTCTGGGTGCTTCCCAGCCCGGGAAAGATGCCCCTGGTACAGCCCCAGGTGTTGAGAGGTGTGCTTGCTCCTGGAATGGGTGCATTTTCCATTTGGAGTACGATTTAATGAATTTCCATTCCCAGGGTGTGGGTTTTGGACCCTGTGTCTCTCCCCAAAGAAGCGCCTAGCTCTCTTTGTCTCTGGAGAAGGCAGAGGAGAAAGGCTTGCCTTCCAGGTGTCTTTTCAGTAGTGTGCCCTTGGGTTTGTGTGTCTGTATTGGAGAAATGTTGAAATTTTTGGCTTTGCATTTGTTCTGGCCACCCACATGTGAGTTGAGATGCCGTCTATATTGATGTGCCTAGAAAAGCATGAAGGAAAGTTGGTGTATGAGTTGCTAGGTGTGAAGTCCTAGGCTTCCACTTCCAGGAAGGTCCAAGGAGAAACGCAGGCTGCAGCCCCTGATAGGGTGCAGAGAGATGCTGGCAGGGAGTCCGGAGAGGGATGAATTGGATGAGGGCCCTTCCTTCTCTGGACCTCAGTTTCCCTGTGCAAAGCAGAGGGATAAGATGATCAACTGTGGTCCAGGAACTGCCTGCCTGGAGGGTACTTGCTAAACTCGCCAGCCTGCTGGGTCCTGTCCCAGACCTACTGGAGGGTGCCAACAGTGACCCACAAAGGATCCCTCCATGCAGAGCCTCGAAATGTAACATTATTTGGAGAAAGGGTCTTTGCAGATGTAATCAACTTCAGAATCTCTAGATAAGATCATCCTGGATTACTTGAGTGGGCCCTAAACCCAAGGACAACTGTCTTTTCAAGAGACAGAGAAGACACAGACATGGAGGGGGAGGCCCTGTGAAGTCACAGGCAGAGACTGGAGCAATGCAACCACAAGTCCAGGAAGACCTGGAGACCCTGGAAGGTGGGAAGGTCAAGGAAGGACACTGCCCTAGAATCTGCAGAGAGAGGACAGCCCTGTTGACACCGGGATTTCAGACTTCCAGCCTCCAGAACTGCAAAAGAATACATTTCTGTTACCTGAAGCCACCAAGTTTGTGGTCATTTATTACAGCAGTCACAGGGAACGAATCCACCCACTGAGCTGGGAATTCTGGGGCTGTGACCTGGGACTCTGCCGTTTCTCTCCATCTCCCAGGGAATCCGATCTTTGGGAAAGCATCAGGGCTTCAGGCTTAGAGGATGTTTAGCTTCGGATTCCCCAGGGGCTGCATCCCTTGAGAGAAACCGTGTTATCTGGGAAGGTATCTGCCAAATGTAACCAGCATCTCAAAGTGCAGCTCAGGTGGGTGGCTTGAAACAATGCTGGGTGTTTCAATCCCACCGGAAAGGCAAATGAGGCACTTCAGTGTAGTAATGGGGTATTTTATACTGTAAAGCGTGACATAGAACAATTTCATTGGAATTAAAATGTATATGGAACATTTGTTCTCCACCCATTATCTTCCTCTGTCAAATGGAATCTTAACAAGGATTATAGCTCAGATAATATCACATAGATATATTGTAAATATTTTGTTAATCTAAAGGTCTGCGTTTGGGAATGGATCGTTCAACAGAGACGGAGAGGGGAGGCACGCTCCCTCTGCTGATGAGATGTGGAGGGACACGGAGAGGAGCTGGGCACTCTCCAGTGTTTATGGAACACGCCTCTTCTCTCCCCAAAACCGCTTGACTGTGGAAATGCAAAAAGATATTCTTTCTGGCTGCAGGAATCTCCTGTCCTGTGTTTCCAGCAGCTGTGTGTTTGCAGCCTGGCTGAGGGTTCGCACACGGCTCAGGAAAGCAGCTGCTGAGCCTGGCTTCAGGGCTGATGGTGTCACTCTCGCAGCCTGTGTTGCAGCAGGCTTCTTGCAGGCGTGGGTCTGGGCCTGCAGTCGACAGGGGAATGCTCTTTGTACCCCCAAGGGTCTTCTTCCGACATGTGTGGCTGTGGAACACACAGCCTGCCCTCCCGTCTCTCTTTCTGGGTTGGGCAGCTGGAGAGCCAGTGCCTGGGATGGGAGTGGGCCTGGCCAGCCCAGCTGGTGGCATGTAGCTGGATGCCAGAGCATCTTGGGTCCATCCACGTCTCCTGCGTGGATCCCGAGGAGGAGCTCCAGGCCAAGGAGGGGAGAAGGCACCTCTGGCTGCACTTGACCTTGTTCGGCTAATGTCTTGGAGCGTCTCAGCCAGAACCAGGAGGCAAAGCCAGGCAGTGGGAGCCGAGCGGGGCCTGCGCACAGGGAGGCCCAGGCCAACAGGTCAGTGGCTGAATTGCTTTTTCCTGATGCTGGGGTTGGTTTGCATCAGTGAAAACTTAAAAGAGGAATGTACCTTTTCTCCTGTCTTCTTGTTTCCTTCAGTGGGTGCTATGGTTTGAGTATTTGTCCCTTCCAAATCTCGTGTTGAAATGTGATCCCAGCCATTGGAGGTGGGCCTGGTGAGCGTTCACGAGTGGTTTGGTGCTGTCCTTGCGGTGATGAGTGAGTTCCCACTCTGCTAGCTCCTGGGAGAAGTCATCCTTATAGAAAGAGCCTGGCATCTCCCTCTCATTGCTCTTGCTTCCATTCTCGCCATGTGATCTCAACACGTGGGCTCCCCTTTGCCTTCTGCCATGAGTGGAAGTTTCCTGAGGCCTCCCCAGAAGCAGATGCGTGCCATGCTTCTGGTACAGCCTGTGGAACCATGAGCCAAATAAACCTCTTTTCTGTATCACTTACTCAGCCTCAAGTATTCCTTTATATCCACACCAATGGACTAAGACAATGGGATATTACCAAGGCTCTGGGTGATTTGTTGGTGGGGACAGCCACTGGCGTTTGGCTCCTGAATCCTGTAAATGTGATGCGCTGTGCTGTGCAGACACCTTGGGTGAGTATCAGGATCCTATGGAAAGCTCTGCGGTGGTCCTGGGGCTCAGCCCACTTGAGGGGTTAATGGCACCACTGTCTGTTGCTCTGGTCCGCTGATGGAGCCCTCGCCATGCCGGGTGCTGCACCATGCCACCTGGGTTCATCTGCATGACCACCCTAGACAGGAGGCATGTTACTAACCCTCCTTTCACAGAGCTGGGGTGCTGACATAGGACAGTTTGGCACGGCCACTCCCTTAGTGGCCCTGGAGGAGCCAAGATTGAGGGGGGTCAGCCTTCAGAGTCCTGTCCTCCACCACTGTCCTCTGTATCACCTTGGAACCAGCCCCCCGTGGAGACCTGGTACACCCTGTTGCCTGGAGAGTCCACGTTTCTAGTCCTCAGCCATCAGCTCTGTGACACTGGACCATTTTGTGACCTGTGTGACCTTTCCCACCTCATAGGAGGGAGATGCCAGGTCCATCTCACGAGGGCCTTGAAGACCCAGCAGGGTGATCCGTGGTCCATGTGTATTGAGCCACCAGGCTCTGGAAACACCAAGGCTTGCTGGCTTGCTCTTATTTATTAGTTATAATTAGTTATTAATTAATTATAATTAGTTATTAATGTAAACACATCAGGCCCTGCTCCGCCAAGCAGACCCCAGCCCTGCCAGAGCTGCCCTCCTGCTCTTGTCCTCCTCTTGTAGTTCCTGTGAAGTGACCTGCCTGGCCGCTGACACCTGGGAAAGGTGAGTTGCTCTCCCACCCCCAGGCTCCAGAGGCTCCCGGTGAGAAGACTCTCAGACAGCAACTCCGTGTTCCCAGCGCGTGACTGGACCTCCGGAGCCGCTGGCACTCACTTCCACATGGCCCCAGCTGTCGACGATGACCTCAAGCTCCTCAGACCAACCTCCTCCAGAATCTGGCCCCCAAATGTGAAGAGGGCTGGCTGACCTTTGCAGCAGTCATTTTTCCATCAGAAGGTGGCTGGATTTGATGGGTTTTATGGTTTTGTTGAGAGACTTTCTCCCCCAATGGCCTTTACATTTCTTACGCGTGGCCCGAGATCTTTTGGCAAAAGGCATGTTTAAAAATTGAATGAATGAATTATGGAGAATGGCTTATTTAAAGCTCCGTAGGCTGATGGGGGAGAGAGGTGGTAATGAACATAAGTTACCTGCTATCATTATTTATTAATCAGGTATTGGTATGATTGGATTACGTCGTATCCTGTTTAATGCTTGGGCAGCGATGAACTGATGGGGGTTAGAAGTAAGTTGTTCTGAGAATAGGCCTGCTGCAGCCTGCAGCTTCTTCTCAGGTTATCTTATTCTTTTCCATCTTCCGTCAGATACAAAGAAGGGATTATATAACTTGTTTTATCTAGTTCTTATATTTTAAGATAAAAATGGAATACCAGTGCCAGGCTGAAGGCTATAAAATTGCGATCAAGAGTCCGTAAAATTAGAGAACTTAGGTTTTCTTGGAAAGAGAGAGGATTCGCAATGACTGTTTCCTTAAAGGCGCTGGACACTTAAGGATTGACCCACACAGATGTGTAAGACAGTTTTTGCTCCATGTGGAGCAAAAAAATAGAGTTATGTGCTTGAAAGGTTAATGGCTGGTAAACGTCAATTTTCTTCAATCCTGGCTAATAAAAATAGCTTATAAGACATAAAATGTCATGCTGCCAAAATTACAGGGGCCTTTGAAATCCATTTTGAAAACTTGTATCCATCGTAAACAGTGGTGGGGTGGGGGCGGGGGTGAGCCTCAAGTGTTTTCTCGTCATGGCTGAGTGATGGCACCTTTGCAGGGAGGTCGAGGCAGCTCCAGAGTGGCGAGGATGTCTTCCTCTGGGGTGTTTTTGGGTTAAACATTTACCATCCCCTGGATTCATAGTCTGGGAAACTTTTTGCAGTACATCTTTATTGCATTCGATCTATAGCCGCCTTGACACTCTTGGACCCTACGGGGCAATGTTAAATGCTTTATAAGTACAATATTCTCTCAAAATCTCATTTCTAAATATGATGGCAGTGACAGACTTTGGGTAAAATCCCTGAAATTAGAATGGGGCTGTCTTCACTTTCTGGGTTGGAATTTCAGCACATCAAGATTCTGGAACTCTCCAGGGTTTTAAAGGGATGGACTGGGAGCTGGGAGAATAAGGGCTTCTTCGTACCGGCATCTCTAGCCCCATGGCCTCATCTCATCTGCTTTACTTGGGATGCAAGTTTGAGGGGACAGCGCAGAGACTCTGTGATGAGAGCAAATGTGGAGAGCCTGGCTTCCGAAATAATTGCCCGTCGTGAGTTAATTTCCCAGTGCCCTTTGGGGCTGGCATCCTCTGCTGTATTAAATCCAGCTCATTGACAATGGCACTCCTTCTTCCTAAGTGATAGAAGACAGCCCTCAGCATCCAGCCCTGCTGAGTCAGCACAACAGAGAGGCCAGCGGGCTGTCTTTGTCATTTCTTTGTGAGCAGAGGATTAAATTGCCCTGTGGGCTGGCATGGAGCCATGGGCCGTGGTTTTGCATCCCACAATGTGAGGCCCCGGCCTGGGGGTTCTCAGGTCTGCACTCACATCCCAAACATCTCCCACGCTCTCCCCCGGCCTCTTCTTACAACGGTGCGTGAAGCCACGTGAACTGAACAACAGAATTTGAGTTTTCCACCCCACCAACCTGGAGGTTGTACCTCACCGTGGGCAAGTGAGAAAAGGTGCCCCTCACGAGATGGTTCTGTCACGATGCCATGGTCCTGGTTTTGCCTTTTTGCAGTGGAAAGATGAGCATGAGGTGTCACTGAGCTCTCCCCTCAACGTGCCAAGATGCTGTTTTCGGGGGTAGGCTGGGACTCGGGGCTGACCCACGTGGGTTTGCACGTGCTGTGTTTAAACAAGGCGGCTCACTGATTGGGGGTAGGGTGGGCGGAGAGCCGTGTGCATGGAGGACAGCCAGAGAGAGCAGGGGACCAGGAGGCAAGGCGCTGCTCTTCTACTTGGTGGCTTCCTTCTTTCACTTGAAATTGTGTCATTAATGGCTTTTCCTCCCTTTACAAAAGAAGCCCCAAGAAGAGTTGTTTCATGCCAGGCCGCCGCCTCCTCCTCCTCTTCCTCCTCCTCCTCCTCCTCCTCCTCCTGGCAGCCCTGAGGCTGCAGCCTGCTGGCACTCAGGATGGTCAGAGACATGCCCCATTGTTGGGTTCTGAAAGGAGGATTCTGGAAGGATATCACTCTCCGACGTGCGCATAAAAAGTCCCCCAGTGGCTTTCTAAGGTTGTGGCTTCAAGGAGGCACTAATGAATCACTTCCTCCAGCCCCAGTGGAACGGAGGGGCTGCTCCTGAGACAGGGAGGTTGCAGCCGCCCCCTGTCTATCTGCTCCTGTCTGCCAGGCAGAAAATTACATTATTTCCTCATTTTGAAAGGTGCTTGTTTTATCAGAAAGACATCCCTTCCATGCAGTTATCTAGGAATTGTCTTATTGCATTTCTCCCTTATCAGTTTTGAAATAATATTATTTCCTTCTCGCTTAAATACCATATGGGTCAAAACTTTTGTTGTTGGAAAATGGCACCATCAATGAGTGCATTGTTTGTTGCAGAAGCTCCTGGTCACCCTCAGAGTGACAAATGCCCAGTTTGGGGGACACCATGGGCAGTTTGAGGGAGTACTGTGCACAGTTTGGGGGAGTACCATGGGCAGTTTGGGGATTACTGTGTGCAGTTATTTGGGGGAGTACTGTGTGCAGTTTGGGGCAGTACTGTGCACAGTTTGGGGGAGTACCATATGCACTTTGGGGTAGTACCGTGCAGTTTGGGGGGGTACCATGCGCAGTTTGGGGGAGTAGCATGTAGTTTGGAGGAGTACCGTGTGCAGTTTGGGGGAGTACCATATGCAGTTGGGGGGAGTACCATGCGCATTTTGGGTGAGTTTCATGCACAGTTTGGGGGAGTACCGTGGGCAGTTTGGGGGAGTACCATGCGCAGTTTGGAGGAGTACTGTATGCAGTTTGGGACACCTGACTGCTTTTCTGAAGGATCCTGGATTCTGAGCATCACTGGGGGTGGAAGCAAACACTTATCTGTTGATTTCCTGACATATTGCACTGTTAATCTCAACTCGCCTTCTCCCAGTGGAACTGCTCTTGGTGAGACTGTAGCCTCTCTCTAGGAAGTTATTTGATTTTTGATGTAAGGAAAAGGATTAATGTGGCTGGATTTTGATAAGGCTGGCTGCCTGGCATGTCCGCGACACTCTCATCCCGCCAGTATCACTGACAGTGGGTTCGTTACGCAGGAGCACTGCAGAGCGGTGATACGGGATGTGCAGAGATAATTGTAGTTTTGCTATTTAAAAAATAAGTCTAGTACTTTACAATGTTTAAGTGATAACCTGTTTAGAAAAACTCACAGTGCCTGTCTTTTGGCACAGAAAAACCTCTTCTAGCAGCTTGACTTGGATTTTGTTAATCTGTTTTTATTTTCCTGAGTATAAATTGAAGTCTCATTTCTGTTTGAACTCTTAAGCTAGAACTTAAGACCGGAAGTGCACATTTGCACTTTCAAACTCAACATATTTCCAGGAGTTTTGTAGCAATGTTGTGCTTATGCCTTTGCTTTTCAGTGATCTCAAGCTTTGAGATTAGATGCACTCGGTTAGACTCAATGTAAGTGGCTTGCTCTATGGTGGGTGTTTTGATCAAGGTGCTCATCTTGGTGTTTACCTGGGGTTGCGAGAAGAGAGGATTAGGAGGCCGCACTTGAGCAGTGGATAAATCCCGTGCTATGTCCCTGCTGTCTTTCTGTCCCCACCAGGAGAATGACAGGGCTGTGCCTGGCAACCCTGTGCCCTGCTTGGGATGATGTTCTGTGACTCTCTCACTGGCTTTGCTGCTTCTCTTGTGGCCAAGTCAGCTGTTTTGATGGGATGGACATCCATGGAGGCCAAGGATGGTGGTCCTGGGCAGTGGAGATTCCATCACTGTGACTCTAAGAAGTCCACAGGGTCAGGGACTGCTGGGCGGAGGGAGGCCTGGGAGCCAGCAAGATGCTGCGCTTTTCACGAATGGATCACATTGTTCATTTTGCTGTTGTTTTTGGGGTTTTACTTCATAGACACCTGTGGGTTCCTGGATATCAAAGTAGTTGCAGTCATCTTTGTCCCGTTAAGCAGGGGATCCTAGAGACTCTCAGGTTCTCTGAAACCTTTGAAGGCTTCTACTCTATGCAGATTCAAGTCCAAATGCACCATTCCAGGCCCTCCATGCAATAGTACCCGGGCCTCTTTCCCTGTTTCCCTATGCCACGGCCACCCCCTTCTAGGCACCAGCACTGGTCTGCCTGCTGAGGTTGCTGGAGCTTGCTAGCCCTTCTCTCACCTGTTCCTTTGTTTTGACTGCTCCCCTCTGACTGGCTTGCCCTTTCCCCTGTGGGAATCTTACGGGGCTTCCTAATTCAAGAGTCACTCCTCCATTAAGCCCTCTTTTGCTGTCCTCTTCCTTCCCCTTTACCTGAGCTAAGTAAGATGAATTATTTCCACCTCTTTTGTCTCGGATGTATTACGGTGTGTAATGATATAATGTTTTTATACTCTCTTCCACGTCTTCCTAAATTATGGCCTTGTTGTGACTTTGTGTGTGCGTGTGTGTGCATGTGCTGGACAGCAGCTAGAGAAGTGTGAGGGGTGTGTATGATGGAACTGGGGAGAGAGACAAGTAAGTATCCCAGTGCACTCACATAAAGCCTCCTTCCCAGAATGGAATATTCATAACAAAAAGGAGAGGCGCCTTCTCCCACCTCTTGGAGGGGGTGGCAGTGGTAGAAGGCTGGAACTGACAAGCAAGGAAATATGAAAGCATTATAATTGGAAAAGGATGGGCATAAAATGAAAAAGCCAAAGTATTTTTTATTTTGCACCTGTGTATTAGGGCTTACTCAGTTTATTTATTAAGCCATTATCAAAGTAAAGTAAGACAAGTGAGTCTTAGTCTAATGAAATCGCCCCTCTGTGGGCCGTGTTGGCATCAGGTATCCAGAGCATAATTGGATAACAATGACAATTACTGTGTCGGGAGTTTTAGCACCAGACGGCCTCCCCTTTCCTGTGCTTTCTGCACACTGCAGCTCATGAGCATCCTGATGGAGCAGGGGAGGACCAACTTTTCCAGCTCTGGTTCCAACTTGGAAATGCAGCATGGGTGCCGATCAGGCCTAGTGGGCCCTCACATCTCAGCCCCTGGCGTTGATCTCAGATTTAGAGCTTGCGTTATGGCCCGGGTGAAAAGCACGTCTGTTGCCATTTGATAAACTTTCACTCGGTGGTAGTTTGCCTGCTCCAGGCATCTGTGAGCCAGGTAATTGTCTGTCTTGGGGTCAGGGGGCCAAGGAGCCCCACCTGTGACTTCTGCTTCATTTTTCAAAGTGTGGACTCATTGCAACCCCCTCCTCCCCCGCACCGCCAGCCATCCTTCCCTGAGTAACTCTGTTGCCTGTATCATTTTACTGCTGAGAATTGGGTACCTCTGTAAAAATTATATTGACCTGCGGGAACTGAGATCTACAAGTGCCATGTGCTTAAATGTGCAAGAATCAAACTGCTTGGCTGATAACCTTTTATTGTTCATCTCCTTTCACTGCTTTGCTGAGCCCGAGGCCTCCTCAGATGAGGCGGGGATGTGCTGGTGTTGTGGCCAGGCATGGAAGTTCTCACTCTAGATGTTGCAATGATGTGTTTGTAGGCTGAGGACATGGACCTTTATCACGGCCCGTGGTGGCCTCAGGCTGTGGTCCATCTGGCTGGGTGGGGCAGCTGCCCCTTCTGCTCTGAGAGGCAGAGGCCCAATTGTGCCTTGTGCTCAGCCCTTGGGAAGTGGCTCAGCTTCCCTTTAGAGTCTCCCTGAAGTGTTTAGAATAATTGTTCTGAGAATGTTCAAAATGCAAGAGGAATAGAGGCCAGTTGGCAGGGACTTTGGGAGAGAAGGGGAGTGGTCCGTGCAGGATCTTTTCTCCGCTTAAGAACAAGGAGCTGAGACTTTGCTGGCTCCCCCTCCCCAGTCTGTGGGAGCCCAGTGGATAGAGGAAGGGCAGCCTCCCCAGCAGTCAGGCCTGCCTGGGCTGGCCGTGCCACTTACCTGGGAGGAGTTGATTTGACAGACTTCTCTTCATAGGTGGCGGCTGGATTTGGATTCCAACGGCAAAGACTTTTCCTGGGGAGATTCGTGGTTGACTTCTGGAGGCTTTGCCATAGCAGGGTTCAGTATGAGCAGCTGAAAGTGGATGCATCTGCGGGGAGCTGGGACCAGCGCACTGGGACTGGAGGGGCTTCGTGGCTCCCTTCTCTCTTATTCCAAGATCCTCCCCACAGGCCTCTGTTTTGAGGAATGAGAAGCCAAGTGGGCGTGACTGACGTTCCCACCCCAGTGAAGTCTCTGCCACAGCCTTTTATTAAGCATGTTATTAAATGAGCATCTGGGAACATTCTGTGTGGTGGGCAGAGCCAGGTCTCAAAGTGACGTGGCAAGGCACTCGAGCTGTCTACCTGGCCATGACCCTGCCCCACTGGGGCTTCCTGGACTCCTTCCCACCCACGTGGCTGGAACTCCTTGGCCCTCCTTCCCTTTCCTTGGTTAGCACCTCCCGAGCCTCCTCCCAGGCAGCAAGGATACCCTTGGCCTTTTCCCAGAGGGGCCTGGCAGCGCCTGCCTCTCCAGAGCTCTGTTTTAGGGAACTGGCCCCAGGGTTCCTGTTACCCTCTTTCTCCAGCGTGAGGCTCAGCTCCTAGAGGTGGGGGTGGGGCCTTCCATTTCCCACAGTCACCCACGGGCGCCAGCTTCCTGTGTGGGAGAAGGCTTCTGCATCCTCTGTCTGGAGCAGGTCACCCCCAGTGTCCCCAAGGATGGGCCTCGACAACAGAGAGCAGTGAAGCCGGGACTGGGGGTCTCCACCAACGTGCGGAGGACATTGTTTCCGGGGAATGTAGACACGGCCTGTCCTTCCAATGTCCGAGAAATGTGGGCAGTCTGGACCTCGATGTGCAAGTTCCTCATTTTGGGGCATTCTGTGCACCAAGCACAGCACATCTGCCGGCTGAGCTGCGGGCAGCCAGGTGCTGCCTGTGGCTGGGACTGTTGAGAGTAACAGTGTGATTGCACGGACACCAGGATTCCCATGAGCCTGGCCTGCTTGAAGATACGAATACTCAGAGGGAAAGGGGACATCTTCACCAGGGCCTGTTGGTTGCAAGGAGATGGCCTCCTCAAGGTGGTGGAGACCCAGCCCAGTGTTAGCTGACCCCATCCATGGAGTTGTCTGCAGCTGTGTGGGCGGGGCAGGCAGAGAAGGCTGGGAAGTACGGGGCCTCCCAGGTGGGACTGGGAACTCACCCACCCTGGGCTGTGAGTCTGCGCCTGCCGGCCTAGACTGAGTCTGCCAGGCTGGGTGGGGTGATGCTGGGCTGTGTGTGGGATGGGCTCTCTGAGCAGGGCGGGAGGGTGAGAATTCAGGGCCAGGGTACACATAGGGTGATGGTGCCGGGAGTTGTATGGGAACGATGGCATATTTTCACCTGAGATGCCCAGGAAGGTGGAAAGAGAGGATGTGAACTGCCTTTTGTTCAAACATAGGCTGTTAGAGCCCGAAGCCACCCAGGCAGCCACTCCCTCTCTGGTGCCTCCCAGGTGGGGCGTCTGACACGTGTGAGGACGCCAGGTGTGGGCCGTGGCACACACAGCCCCTGCAGTGGAAAACGGTGCCCTGGTAAGTTCTCTTCCAACATGGCGGTGGGAGCCGATGTCCCCACTCTCACGAATCTTCCCTTTTCACATGGAAGGCAGGTTCCAGCTAGAAAGCCAGGGTTTCATGGCATTATCCAGACTTTACTGTGTTTATAAGCACAACGCTAGGGTAGTGATAGAAAGTTCCCTTTCAGATGCACAGACTTATGTGAAATAATGGAGCCAATTACAATAAAAGCAGAGGCCCTGAAATCTAGTCATGGGGATGTGGGGGCATCTCAGTTCCAGCACCCCTGGGCTAACGTGGGTTTGCGGCATCCCTGTGTGTGAAGCGTTGGCCGCACGAGCCTCCCTGGTGTGGGGTTTCAGTGCTCTTGAGTCCCTAATGGCTCTCACCTTGCTACCCTCCTGGTTTCCCCAAGTGAAGGAGAGTAGGTGGTAGGGTCCAGGAACAGCTCACCCCGCTGCCTGCTGCCCACTGCTCGCTGCCTGCTGCCCACTGCCTGCTGCCCACTGCCCACTGCCTGCCGCCCACTGCCCGCCGCCCGCTGCCCGCTGCCCGCTGCATTCCTCTTTAGAGTGGCTTTGCTTTTTCTTTATGTCTCCACTGCTGGCTTTCCTTTTTCCAGGGTGACTAAATGTTTCCCATTTAAGTTGTGAGTTATTAAAGGAAACTGGGAGGGACATAATGGTAGAAATGGCCTACAGATGGGGCCTAATGCCTGGCTGGGGTCAGAGCGGGGTCCCTTCCAGCCCGGCTTCCTGGCAGGCATACACGGCCCAAGGGAGAAGTCAGGCGGTCACGTGCACTTGCCGCCACCTCCAGGATGGCAGGATAAATCCTCAGTGTGGGAGGCAAGGCTGACCACACAGCAAACACCAAACCAAAGAGGGACATTCCCGCCGCCTCCTCCCCTGGAGGGAACACACCCCATCCCTGTACTTCCATTGTGAGGGGTTATGACCGTGTCTCGTCTGCCGTCCGACATGGTTGCCCACATGTTAGACATGAAAGAAAATATACTGGCTCTGCAGAGTTAGCAAGTCCTGGCCGTCATTCTGAATCTGTTTGAATGTTTGCTTGAAAAGTCCAAACTGATGTGAAGGGAGCAGCCGGAGAAAAGCAGCACACTGGGGGTCGGGCCGGTCAGCAGCCACGGTCACATTGGAAGAAGGAAGAACGCACCTCGGGAGCACGTGTGGCACAGTGTGGTTTCTTCTAAAACGAAATTCACGGCCGGCCGCGGTGCCTCACACCTGTAATCCCAGCACTTTGGGAGGCCGAGGCGGGTGGATCATTTGAGGTCAGGAGTTCGAGACCAGCCTGGCCAACATGGCAAAACCCCATCTCTACTAAAAATGTAAAAATTAGCCAGGCGTGATGGTATGCACCTATAATCCCAGCTACTTGGGAGGCTGAGGCAGGAGAATCGTTTGAACCCAGAAGACGGAGGTTTCGGTGAGCCAAGATTGTGCCACTGCACTCCAGCCTGGGAGACAGAGTTAGGCTCAGTCTCAAAAAAAAAAAAAAAAAAAATCACCTTTGATATATCCCTCATATATCATGCAAATGATATATGTGCATTTGCATGTGTGTGCTGTGGTATGTGTGATGTATGTGCATTTGCACGTGTGAGTGTGATGTATGTGCATTCACGTGTGTGTGATGTATGTGCATTTGAACGTGTGTGCTGTGGTGTGTGTGTGATGTATGTGCATTTGCATGTGTGTGCTGTGGTGTGTGTGTGTGTGGTGAGTGGGATGGGAGGATATTTCCAATGCTCTCCTACTAGGACTGATGCCATGATGAAAATCTGTGTAAACCGTACAACACATCTCTCATCATTTCTTTGTGATGAGTCATTAGAAGCAGAATTCTGAATTTCTGGTTCAGAAGCTCTGTTTGTTATGTGGCCCTGGATCTACACATCTAAGCGATGTTTCAAAGAGGTGGTGCCAATTTATATTCCCAGCAAGGACACTGACTGTGCCCATGTCCCCACTGGCCCGAGTTCTGTCATGTGGGTGTTCCTTTGGACGTGCTTCCCAAGTGGACAGGTGTGAGGTGGCCCCCATCAGTCCCACATTTACTCAATTAGTGGAGAGGCTGAGCGCTTAAACATCTGCTTAGCCTTCCTCCTTTCTTTTTTTGTGCATCACGTGTGTGTTTGCGTTTTCTACTGAAGGTGGTGGAAATGGCCTTGTGCGAACACAGAGATTCACTGCGGCACTGGACATCTGTCTTCCACCTATGAACACAGCTTCTGGGTCTGTCCAGCCACATCACAGAGGACACATCAGTCTCCAGGGCTGTTTGTGGCTTGTTTCCTGTGGTCCCGGTGCCTTCTTAGAGTTTGTCCCTAAGTGTTCAACATGTGCCCAACACATACTTATAACATATGCCTAGCATGTGCTTTACATGTGTGCTGGACAGAGGTGCTGGTGAGGTGGGAGGTTCAGGGAATCTGTTTTATCCAAGGATTGTTAGTTATGTTGATAAATAGGCAAAACCCAACCAAACTGGCTGAAGCCCCGAGTGCAGTGTTTTTGAAAGGGAATAGGGCTTTCTAGGGCTTGGAACCAGAGAATAAAAGTTTTCATCAAAGGCCAGATAGTCATTATTTTAGGCTTGGCAGGCCAGATGTGGGGACCCACTCACCTCTGTGACATTAGCTGAAAAGCAGCCTTAGGAGATATGTACATGAATGGCCGGGGCTGTGTGCCAATAAAACTTTATTTACAACAGGCTGTGGCCAGATTGGGCCTTGAGCTGTGGCTCGTCCCTCCCTGCTCTGTAAGGACACAGCCCCTGGCTGCTGCTACTCCACTTTATGCCCCCATGTTTGCTCTCTGCTCAGCCCAGCTTTTCCTGTTTTTTCGGCACTTAGAGGAAAACGGCCCCTGGCTGACAGACAAGGCTGTGACGGCCTCTTTGGCCCTCCTAGTGGCATTGTAAAGTTTGGTGTTATTGGCTCCATTTGACAGGTGGGGAAACAGACCAGAAAGCCCGTGTGACATCGCCAAGGTTACGAACCCACGAGGCAGCAGATCTGGGCATCGAACCCACGGCTGCCTGCTCGTGACACTGGCCATATGAGTGTGATGTAGAGCAAGGGCAGGACGGGCCCGAGGCCAAGGCGCATGCCTGTGAGCCACAGCACCCGGGTGTGGAGAAGCAAGGAAGGAGGGGGAGCAAAACTCGGAAAACAGCCAAAAGGCCTGGCCTGCGTGGCCCCTCCGAGCCTGCCACGGAGCGTTTTTTGCTGGGCAGATAATGATGGCACCATAACGATGACTATAATAATGAAAGATGATAAAGGAAATGAAACATTATTAACCATTGATGGATAGTGTGTTCCGTTTTCAATTTAATGATCGGCAACTGCAAATCTATAGTCAAGAATGAACCAATTTCTCACTTCCCTTTTGCTCTGTTCATCCCAGATAAGGAAAGGAAAGGATTACTCTGCAGACATGGAACCCAAATGTCAATGTTCTGCCTCATTAGAAGAGCTGGCGCAGACACCCCTGACAGCCCACATGGTTCTGGTGATGTTGCCCGGCTCACCTGGCCAGGGGGCTGGGGATGGCAGTGGGTGCCCACACCAACTGGCCTCAGCAGGCAGGAAAGGTGGCTCAGGGGCATTCTAGATCTGGATGCCTGACCCTTCTCTGTGAGTGCCCTGGGGCTGGCTTCTTTTCCTCCCGCCTTCCTTGAATGTGCCCCAGATTCCAGGTGTTAAATCTTGCACTCCGGATGTACCAGCCCATCCTAGTGAGGAGCAAGGGATCAGAGGGAGATGGTGCTCAGACTGATGGCGAGTTGGCCAAGGGGAGTGTTAGTATCTCCTTTTCAATGCCCTTTGCATTGAATGCTGAGATGGGATGCAACTCAGACTCTCAGATTGGCCCCACTTTCTTCCTGGCTTGATTAGCTGGACAGGAGGCAGTGCAGGGTGAGAGCCTTCTGTTCAAAGCCAGACCTAACTCCAGAGGAGTGCGTGTGCTGGGACTCGGGTTAATGCCGACGAGCTGCCTCCCTGTGCCATACGGACTTGAGGACCACTTGCTTTGCGAAGCTCACTTGTCCAGCTGTTTCACACACGTGGCTCCATGGAACCTGCCAGACCCAGCCACCGCAGCTTCTGCTGAGGGCATGGATCAGGCATGTTCTCTCCGTGGTACTTAGTGTGGAGGAGGGCGTGTGTGGGTTTCAGTTCAGAAGTCAAGAGAAGCAGCCAGTGCTTTTACTTCAGGAGCGAAATTATGAGCAAACCTCCTGCTTGGCAGCTTTGTGCAAACAAACATATGACAGTGTAAAAGCTTTTTAACATCCCTACGTATTGACCTGGTTCACAAGACATTGAAAACCGAAAATAAAACAGTGAGAGGGGATGTGTTTGCCAGCCCAGCTTTCAGGGAAGAATCTTGAATAGCTGACGAGTTCATTTTTTACTTATTTATGGGCAAATTTCGAAGTTGCATCTGTTCCTACTTTGTGAGCACTCAGACATCCTCTGGGATTTTGTTTGTTTGTTTGTTTGTTGTTGGACTCTGTGTGACTGGCATTTGCCCAAAGTTTAATATCAAGTAGGTCAGGTGGAAGAATGGAAAAGTTAACTTCAGAGAAGCTGATTGTCTCAAACATACTGGCTGTCACACTTCTCGATGGTGCTTCCTGGAGCATTTAATTTGTGGGACAAGTGTCTTAGTGGGACATGAATCCCCCCCAGCTATGCAGAACAGTCAATGGCCACGAACTCCAGGTCCTCTCCCTTCCCTGCTCCTTGGCCCTAAAGCTGCAGGTCCTCTGTGAGCCTCCGTGTCTTCGTCTGAAAGCCGGGATGAGACTCACAGCAGCCTTGTCGTGTGGTGAAGTGAGGGGAGCTTTTGTGTTGGTGACTTTGTGGGGTGCCTGGCGGGCAGTCAGCTCTCAGTCCACACTACATCTTCTTTAAAATAAGCACAAATAGGGGCACTCGTGACCAGCTTGGGCAACATCGGGAGACCTTGTGTCTACACTAATACAAAAAATAGTTGGGTGTGGTGGTGTGCACCTGTAATCCCAGCTTCTTGGGAAGCGGAGGTGGCAGGATCACTTGAGCCCAGGAGGTCAAGACTGCAGTGAGCTGTGATTATGCCACTGCACCCCAGTCTAGGTGACAGAACAAGACCCTGTCTCAAGAAGAAAATAAAAGAGTGCTTTTGCGGTCCTGTGAGTGGCTGAGCCCTGTTCGTTTTCTACAGTGGGGTAACATTCACAAGGGATGCCCCATTGACTTCTGTTCCCTCCCTGGGCACAGGGGTGGGTGGGAGCCTGGAGGTTGGTGGACCATCACAGGCGTGCATCCCAGGCTGCCACCGACCCTGCCTACCCGTGTGGCCCTGGACCTCTTGCTGGGGTGGTGCATTCGACGTGAAGAGGAAGTCCGTGTCTGCATCCCTACCTGCCAGCCACTCCCCCTAAGTGAGGCTTGTGGGTGAGTCCCGCACAGGGAGCATCCGTCGTGGGAAGAAGAGGTGTGCAGGGACCGGCCTCCTGGGTTGCTGTGGAAGAGGAGCCTGAAGCTGGGAGGACAAGGCCAGTGTCCGGGCGGCACTGTGGCATCAAGCTGCATCTGTTAGGAAATGGGCGGGTCCTTGCACCCCCGAGTGTGGTAGAAATCAGCACGAGGGCTATGTTATCTCAATGAAATGTGAGTTCCACAGCATGAAAGAAAATGACAGCCAACAGGATTTGGTAGACCAGTTGTCAGCCTTGGAAAATTCTATTTATCCAAATCTGCTTGGTGAAAGAAGGCTCTGGTCTGTCTTTATTCTCACGATTTTGTTTTTACCGTGTAGAATGCATTCCTTAGGAGAGGTCTTTGGGCACAGGATCCAGTTACATTTTCCCAGGAAAAAGAAATCCCTTTTCATGGGATTGGCTGTATTTTCTGAGTGATCCGTGAAAATGAGGATTTCTCAATCTTCTGGACAGGCCCCCAAAGTTGAACTATGTAACCTGTTAGAGCTGAAAACATCCTGTTGTTTGCTCTTGGCTGACCACCTAATGTCCTTGACAGCCAGCCTTCAAAGCGGTGGCCATTGGTTGCCGGGTGACCCTTTGTCCGCACTTAGGCCAGTCTTGTGGACGCCTGGGTCTGGAGAAAGCAGGTGGTCAGGGGCTTTGTTCATTCAGGGTGTGGCCCACTCAGTGCTGCCAAGAGCCCCTGAGCATGGGCTGTGGGCTCTGAGCAGTTCCTGATGAATGAGCTCTGTGCAGCCGGGCCCTGATGCCCATGGTGGCCTCACCAGGCAGGCCAGAGCTGCGGTTACCATGGGGCCAGGCAGCCCTCCTGCTGCAAGGAGAGGGAGCATCATTGTCAGAATCATAACTTTGCCAGGCTGCCGCAACCGGCTCCAGACCTCACGGCAAATGAAGGTGCCAGCGACTCGAGCACGCCCACCCGGCACTGACATTGCCGGCTGCTCCACAAAGCAGGGCGGCCAAACAACGAAAATATAAGCAGATTCGGCTTTTATCTGTGTTGGGAGGTTCAAGGGTATTCCTTGTCTTCGGGCAACAATAAAATCATCATGTTCTGAGGCGGAAGTCATAGGCTCTCACTCTTCTAAAGTAAACTGGGGCTTAAGAGCAAAGTGGCTTATAGAGATCCTATTAGGGAAGGAGAAGGAGTCTCGCTCTGTCACCCAGGCTGGAGTGCAGTGGCCAGATCTCAGCTCACTGCAAACTCCGCCTCCCGGGTTTACGCCATTCTCCTGCCTCAGCCTCCCGAGTAGCTGGGACTACAGGCGCCCGCCACCTCACCCGGCTAGTTTTTTTGTATTTTTTTAGTAGAGACGGGGTTTCACCGTGTTAGCCAGGATGGTCTCGATCTCCTGACCTCGTGATCCACCCGTCTCGGCCTCCCAAAGTGCTGGGATACAGGCTTGAGCCACCGCACCCGGCCAACAAAATATTTTTAAGCTAGGAATTCCTTCTTCTCAAGCGGTTATAATGAGAAAGTGGTTTATGAAGCACACTCCTCTTTAGAAGGTAGAAGTTGTTTCTTCCCTAAGGCCAAATGTACCATTTGCAGATACTCTGAGCAAGATTCTGGGGTGATAGGGAGGGCAGAGGAGAACAGGGTGCCCCACTGCACCCTGCCGCTGCTCGGTTGGCCTTGTCCTGGCCTGAACAGTGGCGTGTGCTGAGCAGCGTGCTCCCAGCTCCTGGCACTGTCAGCTGTCAGCGTGCTCCCTCAGCCTGAGTAGGGACGCCAAGGTTCACAGGATGGAGTGACCATCCCAGAGTCCCATATCTGAGCCAGGATCTGACCCAGGGCCATGTGTCCCCCAGGCTAAATCTTCTAGCCCTGAAGCCCTCTCTCCTCTGGGGGAGGCTGTTTCTGAAACTCTCTGCCTGCTCATGCCACCAGTGCATGCCAATAGTAAGGGGTACAGGGTGTTGCCAGCCTGCAGCACTGTGGGAGAGGAACAATCTCTGTTCTGGTGCTGTGTGGGTGCTCAGGGGCATGCGTGCCTGGGGAGTGTGACCACAGGCCAGTGGCAGTTCCTGACTTTGGATTAAAGAGGGCTTTCAGGCTTGCTTGGTGATGTCATGGAAAACAGCATATGACGCCAAGATATCCCCATATCCAACAAGACTTGCTGGGTTTATCCCCATATCCAGGGAGACTTGCTGGGTTTAGCACCATGGAAACCAGTCGCAGAGGAGATTGATGGTGTCGCAGACAGCATGACATGTCGACTACCTGGTCCTTGCAGGCTGTCCAAGGTCGGAGGTCTGTGCCGACTGGTCCTTGCAGACGGCATGGGTGCCAAGGGGATGTGGGATGCAGAGTTGAAACAAGTGCCTTCTGCAGGGTTGCTGTCTTCCATTCTCCTGGAAGATGGCACAGGTGTAAGATGAAGACAGCCCCAATTTCTGTGTCACTGGAGAGAAGAAGACCCAGCCACCCATAGTGGGCTGTGATCATGGGGGAGAAAGGAACTGCTACTCTTCCTGGCCTGTAAGGTTTAGGAACTGTTACAGAAAGGAGGCTTAAGAACCCAAACCAATAACAGTGGGCCATATTCCTGAAAAGTCTAAGGGTCTGAGGTTAGCTTTGGGCATGGCTGGATCCAGGAGTCCAAACACCGTTATCAAGAGCTTGCATCTTTCCACCTCTTGGCCTTTTTTTTTTGGCTCATTCTGGGGTTTGGTTTGTTTGTTTTTCTTGACTTTATTCTCTAGCTAGATCTTCCCTCATGGGACACCTGTGTGTCCCCCAACCTCTGTCTCACACTCACCTCTGTCTTTTTGGCTTGCCTGCCTGCACCCTGGCAGTCCCTGTTCGTGAGTTGAATGGTAGCCTCCCAAAGATATGTCTACCCAGAATCTGTGAGTGTGACTTTATTTGGACAAAAGGGTCTTTGCAGGTGTGATTAAGTTCATGATCTGGAGACAGGATCACCCCAGCAGATCCCATCTCCAGTAACAAGACACGGCCATGTGAAGACTTGTGGAAAGAGCGAGAACTCAAGACAGTACCATGGTGTGTGGACCCCATGCCTGCTCTTGCGGCAGGAGGTCACCACATCTTACAGGTACCTTTTAGCTGTGTGACCCTGGACAAGCTTCTCACCCTCTCTGGACTTCAGTCTCCTCCAGAGTAAGGGGGGATAATGGAGTGCCTCCCTCATGCAGGGTGAAATAGCTAAGAATGCAAGGTGCTGCACAGACTACCTGTCAGCAGGAGCTCCCTGAGATCCTCTGTTCCTCCCTAAGGTGGTGTGCCTCAAGGCCAGACGTGCGGGCACCCGCGCCAGGCCACCGGGTTACCGGGGGTTTTCAGTCTACAGTGTGACCCTATCCCGGTGACTTATGGCCTCGGAGACTCAGTTTCCATTATCTTTTTATTCCACTTTTACTTTAGGTTCGGGGGTGCATGTGAAGGTTCGTCGCACAGGTAAACACGTGTCACAAGCGCTTATTATACATATTATTTCATCACCCAGGACCTAAGTTCAATACCCAACAGTTAGCTTTCCTGCTCCTCTCCCTCCTCCCACCCTCCCTGCTCAAGTACCCCCCAGTGTCTGCTGTTTCTTTCTTTGTGTTCATAAGTTCTCATCATTTAGCTCCCACTTGTAAGTGAGAACATGCGGTATTCGGTTTTCTGTTCCTGGGTTAGTTTGCTAAGGATGAAGGCCTCCAGCTTCATCCATGTCCCTGCGAGCAGCATGGTGATTCCTCAAAGAGCTCAAAGCAGAACTGCCACTTGATCCAGCAATCCCATTACTGGATATATACCCGGAAGAATGTAAATCATTCTACCCTAAAGACACATGCACGCAAATATTCATGGCAGCACTGTTCACAATAGCAAAGCCATGGAATCAGCCAAAATGCCCATCAGTGACGGATTGGAGAAGAAAATGTGGTAGAGATACACCATGGAATATTAGACAGCCAGTCTCCTTTTCTGTAAGTAAGGACTGAGATGGTCCCTGCCTCGTGGGGTTGATGAGGATGTGAAATGCATCTGCCCCAAGTCCTTTATGAGTGGGCGCTGCTCTTTCTATTAGTATGATTTTCTTCCGTTGCCATCCTCTGGTGTAGTCTAGTGGTTCTCAAAGGGGGCAAGTCCAGCCCCAGGGGCACTGGGCCACTACTGGAGGCATTTTTGGTTGTCACAGTTTGGGGAGGGGTGCTGCTGGCGTCCAGTGGATGGAGGCCGGAGCTGTCACAGAAGGTGCCGGTGAGCACAAGATGGCCCTACCGCAGAGGACGGCCCAGCCCTAGCTGCCAGCAGCGCTGAGCCTTGGAAGTGTGGCCAGGGCTGACTCAAGGGCCTCCTTGTGCGGAGATTTCTTCCTAACAAGTCTGCTTTGAAGCGCCAGAAACAGGAGAAAATAGAGAAACTTGGACAATGCTGTTTTGTTTTGTTTTCTTTTGTAGCAACTTCTGTTCAATGAAGGAGTTGAGTCCCAGGAAACTGTGGCCCCTGAGCAGCCTCTGGTATCAGCAGTCCAGATGCAGAGGTGCCTCTGTGCCCTAGGAGGGAGGAAGCCCCACAAGGCAGGCAGTGCCTGCCTGTTTCAGACGCTGTCAGCAGGCCTGTGAGTCTGTGTGCTGCCGGGGTCTGCGGCGACCTGCCTAGGGGCCTGGCTGTGCCTGGGTGTGGTCCCCACAGTCCCCAAGGCTCAGGGCTCCCCTGGTGTAGCCGCTTCCACAGACCCCCTGTAGCTCACATCAGGATGGCGGGGACCCAGGAGGGAGGGCTGGTTCCTTCAGGGAGACAGGGAGACAGTGCTCCTTCTAGCTCTCCTCACATGAATGTAGTGGGACTTGGCCTATGGGGATGCAGAGGGGAGGATGGGGGTGGATGAGAGTGGTCTTACAGCTCCCGGGGCGGATGGCAGGAGGACACGTAGGACAGGGAGGCGCACAGTGGGGGTTAGTGCACTATTACCCCAGTATCAGGTCCCGTGGGTTCACAGTCAGGTGACTGCACCTCCGACCCCTGGCTGGAGAGGCCCCAGGTGCCCGGCAGGCATGCGGAGACTTCTGGGGAAGGAAGATCAGTCACTCAGTAAACACTTGTGGAGCACCTGGACTGGTCCTGGGGACAACGGTGCCACCCAGCCCTGAAACAGTTTACATGTGTCCCCATCAGCGGGACAGAGGGACACATTTTTAAATCCTAGAGACCCTGGGTCTGACTTGTGTTAGAATCCTCTCTCTCCAAACCTTGGTTTTCTCCTCTGCCAAATGAGCACAGCACCTCTTGGAGGGAGGTGAGGACCGCTAAATAATGACCCCCTCAGCCTGGAGGTGCTCTGGCTGAGGCCAAGCAGGACCCATTGTTATTGAAGTGAGGGGAGAGGAAGATGCCCAGTGTGCCTGTTTCTTCCTGGCCCCTCACCAAGTGGCATCCTGGGGTGGGAGGTGGTGTTTTGAGAACTGTTTGGCAGCGCCGGGTTGCACGGGTCCATGTTGTGGTCTGGACATGCCCACAGGCTCAGGGGAGCTGGTGAGGTGCTGGGGGGTCAGCATGGCATGGGGGGCTTTGTGGTCGTTTCCTTCTGTTTCACAGAGTGGAGACCCCGGGACAGATAAAGACTGCGGCAGGACAGGTGATTAGTGTGGGTGGAGCTTCCACGAGGATGCTGGCCTGACTCTGGCCTTTGCGGAGAACACACGTCCTCATGGGTGGTGGTGGCTTCAGTCAGCCTGGCCAGGCCAGCCACCCTCATACTCCCTGATCCTGCTGGCATCATGGGCTGACCTGGAGGCTGGGAGTCTGCCCATAACACCAGCCCATGGTGCCCTGGCCTGGGGGGGCGGGGTCTGCACTGAGGGCTGGGGCTGCTGACCTGCTAGAGCCCAAGGCCAAAGGTCTTTGAGGTGGGTCTGGGGCAACGAGGGTGAAGGCTCGTGACCTGCCATCACCCTGCCCTGATCTCTCTGTGGTCTCGCCATCTGGGAGGGCAGCGGCCGAAGTGTACCGACTTCCTCCCGGGGCACTCGGCCCGTCCTACTCACAGCTCCCAGAGGAAACAGCCACTCTTCCCATCACCCTCCACCCTACGCCCCTTTAACGGATGGCTGAATGACCAGGAAAGGCTGCAGAACTGGCCCACAGTCACCACCTTCAGGGGACAACATGGTTCATCCCACTGTGGGACCACACACATGCTGGACGCTGCTCTCTCCCCAGGCCTTACACCTGTGTCACTACACGCAGGGCCCCTGTCACCCACTCCAGCAGCCTGGAGCCTGTGAGATGTGGGCATTGATGCCGCTGGGCTGCCCTGGGGAAAGCTGAGCCCCCAACAGCAGAGCCGGAAGCCAGAACCCTTGTGTGTGAGGCCTGAGGACAGGCACCAGGCCGGACCAAATCTCCTGACCTGGCCATGGCGCTCGGTGTGAGTTCACAGGGCAGTGATTCTAAACCTGGCTGGTGCATCAGGCACAGGGTCACCCACTGGCTCCCAAACCCCACCCGAGTTCCACCAGGCCCAGGCCTCTATCCCAAAAACATGGCTGTGGAGCTGTTCGGGTAAAAGAAAGTGAGCCTGCGAGAATGTCCCCTTGGATGGAGTCTCTGTCTGGCCTTGCACCCTCAGTATCCTGGTGGAAAACAGCCTTTGGGGATGACTTTGTCAAAGGCAGGGAGTGTCATGGAAGAATGTGGCATAATTATAAACACATTTGCATGTATTGATTATTTTATGAATCAGGCTGTTGAATGGAAGGACACTTTGTTTTTAAAAATGCAGTTAAAGCACTGTCCCTGTTTCCTGGAATGGTTTTTAATTTTGCTGAGATTGGGACATGTTTATTGATGTTTTAGGCAGTGATTTTTATGGATACCTTGAGTTATAATATCCACCATAGGGTATTGAGGGAGTCTGGAGTCCAGCACCCGAAGGCACACTGACGAAGGGTGTGACCTCAGACTCACACCCCGCTCTGTTATCTGCCCGGGGATTGCGACGTTTGTCCGTGTCACCTGGCATGGCTGTGATGCTGAGATGCAGTTGTGGAGGTACACGCACTGTGTGGAGTGGAGGTTATTAATAGCAATGGCCACAACTTCCCTTTGGTTTCTCTGATTTCAATACTCATCAGTATCAAAGAACTCCAGGAAGTTGCAGACTCGCGAGTGGCTCTGGGCGTCATCCTGTGGTTCTTATTTCTCGGTGAGGAAACAGAGGTTGTAGAATGTGGCCAGAAGCATGGTCAGCAGAGTGGACTGAGCAGAGACTGAGCTGAATAAATGGCAGCTGGGGAAAAGCGGGGAAGGAGGCGGTGGCCCGGCAGACCCCAGCACCTTGCCAGCCCCTCGTGCCCGCCAACTGTTGCCTGGCCTATGTCCACTCACTCAATCCCCAGAGCGGCCAGCAGGGTGTGTCCTGGGGTCCCCGGCTGGCCAGAAGCAGCTGCCTCCCTCTCTGGAAGGCGCTTTGAAGGGAGCCGACACCAGTGGACAGCTGTAGAGTAAGAAAGTGCCGCGGGTATCGTGGAGGCCGTGGGAACACCTGGGAGGGTCTACCCCCGCTGCAGGAGGCAGTTTTCAGGAGGATGGAGGAGGAGCAGGGAGTAGTAATGGCCGAGCCAGGATGGTGGGGCAAGGGGGAGTGGCCTGCGAGAAGGAGAGAGGCTTCTAGGCAGCAAGATAGACCAGATGATCCACACCACATCAAGGGTTAGATGTGCTGGAACCTTAGAGTTGTCGAAATAAGAAGTATGAGTGTGTGTGTGTGTGTGTGTGTGTGTGATAGGGAGAGACCTTAGAGTTGTCAACACAATGAGTGTGTGTGTACGTGTGTGTGCGTGCATGCATGCCTGTGTGTGTGCATGTGTGCATGTATGTGTGGTTGCGTGTGTGTGTGTGTGGCAGGGTGGGCATCTACTACATGCCTGACTTTTTTCTCAGCACTGCAGGCCACAGACCGTGCTTGCACAGAATACACAGTTCAGGCAGGGCTGGGCCTGCCTGACCCTGGATCTCAAAGTTTTTTGACCATGACTCATAGAAAAAGAATTGCTTTAAAATTATGAGCCAGGAAATACCCCCCAAACCCTCCCTTCCGACAGAAACATCCCCATACGCAAACAGAAATCAGTGTTTTATAGAGCAGCATTTACCGCCTCGTAAATGTGATACAATTAGAATGGGTATTTTTTTCCCGTTCTGTTCGATTTCATTTTAAAGTGTTTATTCACCATGCCACACGAAACTGGTATCCCAAGTTTGAGAAGCGTGTTCTGCAAGGCCAGACCCAGGCGTCTGGGATGATGTTCTGGAAAGAGCAGGCGTGGCCAAAGGTCCTGAGCTGGGTTTTTCAGGCCACAGCAGCTGGAAGGGTGAGGGACAGACGATGGGCAGGTGGCGTCAGGTGGAGGGAGCGACGGGGTGGAGAATGGGTGGATGGGTAGGTAGGGGACTATGGACGCCTTCGAGTCTCTTCATGGTGGTTACTGTCAGCCAACTTCCTGGAGCTGCTGGCTCTGAGTGGCAGAACTGGGGACTGAATTAAGTGAGAAAGACCCCAGGACTCCAGGACCCTCACCTGAGTGTCACGGGAGCAGTTCTGTCTTTACTTACCATGTATTAGGGGTTCCTAACAAAGATCCCTCTCTTTTTAAAAAAAAAAAGTGTGGAGGCCAGCTATGGTGGCTCACGCCTCTAATCCCAGCACTTTGGGAGGCCGAGACGGGTGGATCACTTGAGGTCAGGAGTTTGAGACCAGCCTGGCCAATGTGGCAAAACCCCATCTCTACTAAAAATACAAAAATTAGCCAGGCGCGGTGGCATGTGCCTGTAATCCCAGCTACTCAGGAGGCTGAGGCAGGAGAATTGCTTGAACCTGGGAGGCAGAGGTTGCAGTGAGCCGAACTCGCACCATTGCACTGCAGCCTGGGTGACAAGAATGAAAATGCATCTCAAAAAAAAAGAAAAAAGAAGAAAAAAAAAGTGTGGAAAAGCCCTGGCCTTAGGGTGTGAAGAACACCCTATATTTGGTATAAAATAATACCATGGGTGAAGGTTTTGCTCACCATGAGCATCGCTCGGAGGCAAATTCCCGTGGTCCCTCTGTGTCTTGGAGCCCCTGGGCATGGCCCACTGACAGCCCAGGTCCTGAGGGCTGGGCAGCAGCTGTTCTTCCATAGCCGGGGTGGTGCCTGGTGTGCAGTGGGCCCTTCAGGAAGATGTGTCAATTGCACCAGGAAGCTCCTCTGTCCTGCCACCTGGAGCAGGCTGGATTCTGGAGGCCTTGCGGTGCACTTTCGTGCCCTCTTGCGTGTGTGATGGAGACATTAGTGCGTGTCAGCCCCTTTACCGGGGCTTCCCAGTGTCTTAGCGTGTTCCTTTCATCTAATGAGCAGGCACCCTTGGCTGAACTTTTCAGGAATCCGTGGGGAAACCGGAGTGAATATATTATGGCGCTGTGGAGCGAATGACAATCGGCTGGTGCTCGCCTGTGGCCGTGGAGGTGTCTGTGCCGCCACAAAATGTCTCACCCTTCTTTTGGGTTTTGGGGTTTCAGGTCAGCTCTGGGACCCGTTATCCCATATCAAGGAGGCCCACGCAGGCACCTGAGGAAGGCTTTGGCTATCACGATGTGGCCTTTGTGCGGACAGGTTCAGCAACTTCAGCATTCACTGGGGCAGCCGTTGCTGGTGCTTGGAGTAAGTGAAGAATGTGACTGGGCGTCAGAGCTGACCTGGCAGGGAGCTGGGTCTCTGGCCTGTGTCCGTGGCTGCCTGACCGTGGACACCAGCGCAATGACTCGGTCCTGACCGCTATAAGCATCCCGGCCCTCTGCACCGTCAGGGAGATCACTTAAGTTGAGTGTGTGTAATTCTCGGGGATTACAAGGAAGTGCACAGGCTTCATTGATCCACTCTCCTAGACAATCAGCAGGCCTCTCCAAGGGCTGAGGACCCACCACTCAGCAGGAAGTCTGGCTCACTTCTCTCCCACGCCCCTTCCTCCCACACTTTCCTCTCTCCTGGATTGGATTTCTGGAAGGTTCTGCTGGGCCACGTCCCGTCAGGTCCCCAGGAACACTGTATGCACAACCACACACCCCATCTGCGGGGGCTGCAGGTCCTCTGAGGCCCTGGGACTCTGCGGTTTTCTGTGGTTACCACTTTTTCTTTGAACAATAACTTTTTTTCTGAGACACACTCTGAGACTTCTGGCACCTACCATTCCTTCTAATTCTACTATAATCATCACCCTTTTCTCTTGCCAGAAAAAAAAAAAGAAAGAAAAGAAAATAAACTTAAAAGAACATAGACTGAAGAAAGTCGTTTCCAAGTTAAGCTGTGAAGGGGTCTGAAATGTATCGCTGGTGAGAGTCCTTTTTTTTTTTCATGGTAACCACAAAAGCAAGTGCGCTGGTGTGTCTGTGTATGCGGTAAACAAAATGGTTTGCCAACCTCAGGAACTAGAAGTGCTCTAAAAGAACAGAGTTCATTTCTGAAAACAGCAAAGTTGGGACCTGGCACCAGTATTTTGAGTCAGAAGATCACTGAGCTTTATGGATTGATTTGAGTCTCTCAAAATGCTATGCCGAATCCCAACTCCAGAACCTGTGCAGATAAGAACCTGTGATCTTATCTGGAAAAAATAAATGTTTTTTGTTTTTTTTTTTGGTAGATGGAATCAAGTTAAGAGGCAGTCAGAGTGGATCAGGGTGGGCCCTAAATCCAATGACCCATGCTCTTATAAGAAAAGAAGAGGAAACTGAATCCAGTGTTAGACAGAGGTCCCAGGGAGAACCTCACTTATTGGTTTACCATGGAGCAGAAATGGGAGGTGATATATCCACAGACAGGGGCCCCAGGGACTGCCACAGCCCCAGGCGGCCGAGGGCTCCTCCCAACAGGTCCCAGAGGGAGCACAGCCCTGCTGACACCCTGATCTCTGTCGAACTCCTGGGCTCCATTCCAGAACAGAGAGAATCCATTTATTTTGCTTTAAGCCTCCAGTTTTGTGATACTTTGTTACGGCAGCCACCGGAAACTGACACATTGAGGAAAATGGCAATTTTGAAAAGCCCAGAAAGTAAATATGCTGGAAGAAAAAGATTTAGATGTTTATTGGTAACCTGACTTCTTAGTAACTTCCAGAAATGACTTTTTTGAAAAGGAGGTTCCTCCTGCTGGGGGTGAAAGTTCTCTGTTCCAAGCTTGCCTTGTGGATAGAGGAGTTGCTTCCTTCCAGAAATGCTGGGGTTAATATCAGGACCCTGGAACCCAATGCCTTACCCTTGAAAGGCCTCCCTGCAGGCAGGGCTGTCATCCCTCAAGCCTTTTACACTGTTCTGCTGTAAGGTCATAAAACCGTCATCCAGATGCAGATGAGGAGGAGAACTAACGCCAAAAAACACAGCCTATAAAAGTGTTAGGGCCCTAAACTATAAGCCATAACTAAAGCCATAAAAGCCGCCAGCATCTTCCCCAGGGGCATGACGCTTACAGCAGGTGTCTGGGGTTAGAGGCTTTGCTGGTGTGTCCATTTGAAATGATGTGTAGAGGGGTGACCGGGTTTGGGGCTGGATCTCACAAGGGACACTACTGAAAATGGCTCTTTAGGGAATCGTGTGTGTGTTTATTTATCCGGCAAACGCACAGAGACTCTTCTGCACACTGACTGGCCACGTACTGGTGTAAAAACAGAGACATCCAGCCTGCTTGGAGCTTACGGTGGCACAGGGGGGCCGGTGGACAGCTAAAGCAGGTGGTGAGATCCCAGGGGAGAGGCGGGTGTGCCACAGCCAGGCAGTGGGGTCAGGTGCCAGGGATGCTTGGGTCTGAGGCTGGGCAATCGGCAGGTAAAGGGATGTTAAGGCAACACTTGAGAAATGAGCCGGGGAAGGGCCGCACGAGGACCCCCGGGCAGCATGTTCTGGAAGAGGGAACAGCGTGTGCCGAGGCGCCGAGCCCTCAGCTGCTCCTAGGAGCCCGGGAGTCTCGGCTGGGTGGGCTGCTGCTGGGCCCCAGCACAGGGCGCTCTCTCTGCAGCTGGGCAGCTTCTGAATAAAGAGGGCAGTGGCAGCTCTCCCTGGGTGCAGGGCTCCCCTGGCTGCGGCCGCAGCCCTTGCTTGTCCCCCGTCTGCCCTGCCGGGATCTCCTCCTCGCTGCTGTCTTTGTTCCCTCGGCCTGGCCTGCACTGGCCCTTTGGATTCGTCTCCCAGGTCTGTGTCCCCTCCGTCCCCCTGTCCCTCTGTCCAGTGTTCCTCCTGCCCTGTTCTCCCCACGCAGGACCCCTGGCCCCCACACCCGGCCTTCCGGCTGCCCTCTGGGTAGGATGTCCCTTTTTTCCAGGACACTCATGGGTCCCCTGTCAGGGACGAGGCGGTCTCTTTTACTCTCAGGACAACTGGCTGTTTGGGTGGAAAAACATCGGCTTCTTGGCAGGGCCTCCAGGAGGTAGGGACCCCAGGACACAAACCCACCTCCTCCTCTTTGCCCTTCCTTTTGGAGCAGTTCAAGCTGTACAAAGCCTGGAGCACCAGCCATGGGCAGCTGCCTCCCTTCCCCGGCCCCTGCAGCTGGCAGCAGGGCCCTCCCACCTCCTCACATGAGCTGCTGGGCAGCCGTGGACTCACCTCACGGTTAATTCCATTAACATCAAAGCTCACGACTCTTCCCACACCGTGTGTCAGGGCTGCGCCCAACTCCCCACCTGCAGTGTCTCCGTGAAGGCGCCAAAACCCATGGCTCTCAGCCCACTTCACAGATGGAAGGACCGAGGCTCATTTTAGCAACGTGGCTGCCGTGGCCACTGGAAAGTGAAGGAGCCAAGCTGAGCCCGCCTGTCTCCATGGTGGATCCGGTGAATGCCTCAGGGGTGCTGTGTCATGCAGGAACCAAGGAGACACAGTGCTGGGGCCTTTACATGCTGTCAGCGGTACCAGTGGTGGTCCCCTGCCCGTATGTTGGCCATTTGGGAAAACAGCAGCCATGTTTGAAAACACCTTGCCCCTTTATTTAAATGGGCAGCTGCTGGTACTCACCGGCCTGGGCACGTGCATTTTGCTGACGTTTGGGGCAGACCTGTCTGTTGCATTCTTGCTGCTTCACGAGGCCCCTTGCCTTGGTGGTACGACCTCCAGAGAGTTTTTGCTGCGTTTTAAGTTGTTTCAAGCGATTATTCTCAGGCCATAAAACTCAGCTTTAAAAATAGGTCTCATAAAAGCCCCGACTTTTCTTCTAATTAGTGTAAAGATTTATTGAATATACATCATATGCATAGATCATAATATTATTAAAATTACTATTAAGACTTTACACATCAAAATATTTCAGGCAGTGGGGAGACAGGAAGCCTGATGGTCCCTGAGAATCGAATCTGCATTGGCAAGATAAAGGACAATTGAGGGCGATTACAAAAGCCATGATTTAGAGTACAACATAAAACTCTGCTGAGAACTAATTCGTAATGCCAGCTGCTGCTAAGCTTCTTAATCTTTATCTAGTTCAATTAAAATCTGAATGTTTGGGATTTCATTAACAACCGGGGGTTTGGAAATTACATGCACTTTTACGCCATACTCCGTTGCTGACTGACAATATTGGAAGTTACCCAAAATGTCTCCAGGTAGACTTATATATAATTAAAACTTAAGTATTTAAAGGCTAATGCAAAGGTAAAAGCAGATTATTTTAATTTGCAAGTCAGATCCAATTGACAAAGTAAGGAGACTCCACTGCAAATGGTGTCCTTTTTGTGGGGAGAGAGAATTTAGGAGGCCGAGCTCTGGGCGGTGACCTGCAGCTCACAGTCTGAGCCCTCCCCGCAGGGCTGGTTTCCCTGTTAGGGCCAGGGAGCTGCTTTGGACATCTTAGCCACCGGGGTCCTTGTCCCGTTTCTGTGTGTGCAGTCCGTACCTTCACTATGGGGCAGATGTGTTTGCTGTCTGCCAATTCATTATGCGTTTTCAAGACTTTGCAAGCAGGTCTTTCTAAAATTAAACCAGCCAAAGTGATGAACAAGCTTAATGCCTAACTTCAGATGATTGGTGAAAAGCAAAAGCATCCGCGATGTTTCCTGTGTGTGTTTCCTGGGCCTGGGTTGGGCGGGGGTCTGTTGTCACAAACGTCATTCTTCATAGGAGAATGGGAGGGTCTGACTGAGGTTGGCGGGGGTAGGAAATTGGCATTGTTGCCCCTCCCACCATCCCTCAAGTCATCCTGAGACTGGTCGGTGCCCGCCATGTGCTGCATGGCCGGGAAGGATGGCCGCAGCGTTTGGGTCTGCGTGAGTCATACCTGTTTGGGTTCCCTGAGCATGGGAGGTGGAACAGGGACCCCCAAAGATGCCCCGGTCCTAATCTCTCCACCTCTGAATGTCTCACCTTGCCCTGCAAAAGGGACTCTGTAGATGTGATGAAAGTGAAGGACACCGAGATGGGAGGTTATCCTGGTTGGCCCCATAGAACCCCAAGGTCCCTTCCAAAAGGGAGGCCGGAGGGTCAAGGTTGGGAGGAGAAAATGTGAGGAGGGAAGCAGAGGTCGGAGTGATGTGAAACAGGCCGTGAGCCTAGAACGCAGGTGCCTCTGGAGGCCGGACGAGGAAGGACCCTCTCCTGGAGCCTCCCCAGCATGGCTGACACTTGGCTCTTGGCCCAGGGAAACCACATTTGACTTCTGACCTCCAGGCCTGCAAGACAGTAAGTGTTCACATTAAGCCGTGGGGTTCGTGGTGGCTTGTTACGGTGACAGTAGGAAGCGGATGCACCCTGAGACCCAGAGCACATGGCTCCCCTTCCTGCACCTGCTCTCTCAGCTGTGAAACAAGGATGCAGCGTGGTACCCAGGTGCTCTTGTGAGGATGGGCGAGATGGTGAATGTGTCACCAGCCTGGCTCAAGGAGGGTGACATTAGCCATGAGCTACTGCTGGGGTGATCTTCCTGCTGCCAGTCCAGGTGCTTGTCCTGGTGCTGGTCAAGGCCATGAGTCCTCCACAAGAGCCAGGGCAGGGGTGAGGTACAGCAAGGGGCCTGAGGCACAGCCGTATCCACACTCTGCTCTGTCTGGCCCTGCCCTTGCCATTTTTTCCAGCTCCTCTGGCTGTCCCCTTCCCCTTTTCTGACTCATCCTCACCTTCCTGCTCCTCCTGGGTTCCCAGCAAGGCTGCAGCGGCAGGACAGGTATCCAGGTGGGCCCCCAACCAGTCACCTTGTGATTTAGGGGGTGTCTTCTCTCTCCGGTGCCAGCCCTCCTGAAGTCCTCTTCTCTCTGCATTCTCACCTCCAGTGCTGTTGCTTAATTTCCCTGTAGCTCTTTTCAGGGGAGCAGGGAGGAGGAGGTAGGAGCTGCGCTGAGATACTCAGAGCATCGCTGTGCCTCCATGCCTACCCCCAGGCCCTGGACACGGAGGCACCAGTGGGAGGAGCCCATGGAAGTCCAGTGGGGCGAGCTGGAGAGCGAGCCTTCTGCAGAGCCTGGATCCCCGGAGGTCTGATGGGCACAGTGCCATCCTGTTTTGTTAACTTAGGCAACACGTGCACCTCCTCTTAAATAACAGAGAGGCTGCTTCGGAACGGAGCTGACCTGGGGCTGCTCTTCTGAAGGTTAACATGGCCATAGGGATAGGTTCCTGCCAGTGGCTTCATTTCACACTCTTTTTTGGGGGGACAGCTGGTGATGTCCCCAGTTCCATGGGACCCTCAAGGAACCCGTGTCCTGTGGCCTGGGAAGGAGAAGGCCAGGCACTCCTTTCCTCAGCTGCAGATCAGGAAAGTGTCTTCGCAGCCCCAGGCTTCTATGAAGACGAATCCTGGTTTTAGGTCTTTCCCTGCCCATCCCCTGAACGCAGTTCTCAGCAGTCAGTGTTTCGGCTTGAAGATAGTGGACAGTCCCCCCCGCCGCCCCCACCCCTGTTCTTTGGTGTGGTTGCTATAGGAGTGACTTCCTAGGCAACCACTGCAGGGGCCAGTTTTTGTTATTTTACATCCGAAACTGGGTTCTGTATCCTGGTTTTATTATTTCATATTACGTAGTTTTCCTTCATAACGGTCTGCGTGGTGGGCTTCTGTCTAAACGATGAGCGCCTGGAGGACAGGACACTTGTGGTTGTGCTGTGTGTGCATGCATGTGTGTGCATGTGCTGTGTTTGTTGTATTGTATATGGTGACTATGCTGTGTGTTTTGTATGCTTTGAACTCTGAATTGTACTAGAGGGCCTGGCTGTGCCATAAGAATATTAAGACGCCTAGAGAAAAGGACAACAGAAGGGATGCTGTTAGCAGGAGGTTTATAAAGTCCAGGAGCAACTAGAGATGATGTATTTCTAGACTATGTATGTACTAGAGCCTCTGTGTGTGCAGTGTGCTCTGTGTTGTGTATGCAGTGTGCATGTTGTATGTGTGGGGTTTGTGTGTGTGTGCAATGCATGTATTGTGTGTGGGGATGTGTGTAGTGTGTCCTGTGTGTTGTGCATGCAGTGTGTGTGTTGTATGTATGTGTGTGTCTGCTCTGTGTGTGTGTTGTGTCAGTGGGTGTGTGCAGTGTGTGTCGTGTGTGTGTTCTGTACATGTTGTGTGTGGTGTGGTGCACACTGGTGCATGTGCCTGTGTGTGGGATGTGAGGTGTGCAGTATGTTGAAGTGTGTAGTGCATGCAGTGTACGTGTTTTGTGTGGTTTCTCTGCATGTGCTGTGTGTGTGGTGTACAGTGGTGGTTGCCTGTGTTGAGCGTGCAGCGTGTGTGTTGTGTGTGTGTTCCTGTACATGTGTTGTGGTGTGAATGTGTGTTTGCCAGTTGTCGTGTGTTCATACAGTATGTGGGTTTGGGTGTGTGTGCACACTGTGCATGTGCTGTGTGTGGGATGTTGTGTGCAGTATGTTGCGTGTGTAGTGCATGCAGGTACGTTTGTGCTGTGTTTCCTGTTGCAACGTGTGTGTTGTGTGTGTGTGTTCTGTGTCTGTGTGCAGCGTGTTGTGTGTCTTGTGCATGCAGCGTGTGTGTTGTATGTGTGTGTGTTCTGTGTGTGTGTGCAGCGTGTTGTGTGTCTTGTGCATGCGGTGTGTGTGTATGGTGTGTGCTCTGTGCCTGTGCTGTGCGTGGGGAGTATTCTCCAGCATCACCTGATATTGAGCCTGGCCACCCGTAAGTGCGCGTTTTGGTGGATCTGTAAACTTGCCTTTTGTTTCGTGATTTTTGTTTTTCTTTGTCTGGGGGCAGAGGGGAAGGAAGCCTTCCATCCAGCACAGCTTGTGAGATGCAGGGTCTGTGCACCGGCCGTATCTTGTGCAGCGACCTTACAGTCTTCAGGCCTCTAGTGATCACTGTGCTGCAAACCCCTGGAAATCCTGCTGAATGCGGATTCCCACCCCTGGGGGAGGCGGGGCCTCAGAGTCTGCATTTCCGACACTTTTTCTCTACGGATGCTGCTGGTGTGGGGACCACACTTTTGTAGCAAGACTTTGAACAGCCTGAGGTCCTCACGACATTCCACGTTCTTGGGCCAATTCCTAAGTTATTGAAAATAAAACTCCCTTGATTCTTTTCAACTCTCTCGCCCTTGGTTCATGAACTTCTCTCGTCCCCTTGGTCTCAGAGGTTCCCAGGGCTTTGGTGGCCATGAGTTTGCGCATTTTCAGATGTCATCTGGCTCACTGCTCATGTGCACCTAAGTGACTGGGTTAACATCAAGATTAAAGGGAGCCACCTTGATCTGGTGCTTGTCATTTTCACTTGAAAATGACAGAAATAAATAATGAAAGATGCTGCCACATCACAAGTGGATTTGGCAAATGGCTCACCAGGAGATCTGTGGGAGTTCAGAGATAACTGAAAATGTGATCTATGTCCGCATATTTGGCTTCCAGAGTGGAGATTGGCCCACAGATTGATCTGATAGGGGTGATAAATACATAGTCCCTGGTTGCTCTTGTACTTTGTAAACCTTCTGCCAATAGCACCGCTTCCGTTGACCTTTCCTCTAGGCCTTTTAATATTCTTGCGGCACAGCCAGACCCTTGAGTATAGTTCAGAGTTCAAGATGGGAGCAGGCTGTGGGTTTCAGATCCTGGCCATCATGCTCTTGAAAACTTCGAAGGCTTCTGCCCATCTCTTCTTCCTTGCTTAGGGTTTCTTCTCATCGGTTGATTTTAAGTCTTCCAAAGGTTGCTGGAAAGCATGATTAGATGATTGTGAATCCGGACTGAAGAAATTACATCAGAATATTATAGGTAAAACATTCTAGGTTCCTTTAAAAATGCAATTTACTCTGCAAGCAATGGCTGATTTGCTATTGAGTGATGCCATTAAATTTTCTTTTCTTTTCTTTCTTTTTTTTTTTTTTTTGAGACAGAGTCTCACTCTGTCACCCAGGCTGGAGTGCAGTGGCACAATCTTGGCTCACTGCAACCTCCACTTCCCAGGTTCAAGCAGTTCTCTGCCTCAGCCTCCTAAGTAGCTGGGATTACAGGCACCAGCCACTATGCCTGGCTAATTTTTTGTATTTTTAGTAGAGACGGAGTTTTGCCATCTTAGCCAGGTTGGTCTTATACTCCTGACCTTGTGATCCACCTGCCTCAGCCTCCCAAAGTGCTGGGATTACAGGCCTGAGCCACTGCGCCCAGCCGCCATTAAGTTTTTACAAACTTTTCGTTGTTGTATACACAAGAGCACCCAAGTTGTGAGTGGCCAGTTGGTGAATCATCTCAAACCAAACACACCTTTGGGGCCAGCACCGGCCGGTCAAGCACTAGAGTACGGCCCACTCTCCCTGGTCCTCACACCCTTCCACCTGGATCCACTGCAGATCTACAGCTTGGCTTTGTCTGATTTCGAACTTTGTGTCGACAGAGCCCCACTTCGCCTTTGCCTGTCTTCTTTCCCGAGCTTGGAGAGCTCTCCACAGTTTGGAGAGCCGTCTGTGTCCTGGTCGGGCGGGCCTTCTCGTTTCCTCCTTGGGGTGGCTGTGTTGTCGGTGGGTGGGCTAGTTCAGGTTCTTAACTTTCTTGCACAAAAGAATTTGAGAGCCAGTCCATAGTAAGAGTAAGCAAAGAAGTTTGTTGCAAAGCAAAAGTCCACTCCGAGAGACAGAGTGGTGGCTCAGAGGGAAACAGCAGCTGCTGCCTTAGGAGGAATTCCTTTTATGGGAGCCATACATGAATATTCATGAAATACTGGTGAGGTCGGGGATGCAAAGGCAGATCTGCAGTTGGAGCTTGCACTCAGCACCTACATGCTCCAACACACATTGCATGTATCAGGCACTCAGCATCTACATGCTCCAACTTGCATTCCATATATCATTAGGCACTCAGCACCTACGTGCTCCAATACACATTGCATGTATCATTAGGCACTCAGCATCTACATGCTCCAACATGCGTTGCATGTATCATTAGGCACCATGCTCCAACACGCATTGCATGTATCATTAGGCACTCAGCACCGACATGCCCCAACACGCATTGCATGTATCATTTGCATACTAGGTCTCTGCCTAGGGGTGTGTTTTTCGCTATTAAAATGAGGAAAAGGTCACTATAACCTGAACCTTGAATGTAACTGGGTGAACTGGAGCTCAAGGAAGTCCCTGCCCCAACCACCTGCCCCAGGCAGGAATCTGTAGCTACTGGCTTCTTGGGATTTGTATGCTGATTGACTGGATATTGGGGAAGCTACTTCAGGAAGAGGGGCTTTTGTTTTCTTTCCTGGGGGTCCTAGGTGTCCTGAGCCTGTAGCCTGGCTGTCTGCTGGTGTCCTGTAGGGCTGGACTGCTTCCCTTCCAAAAGAGTGAGGTGCTGGCATGGGAGGGTGTAAGCGACGTGGAGCTGGCCGGGCTCCAGCCATGATGACAAGTCAGTGTGGCCTGATCTCACGTATCCTGCCTGGAAATGTGCCAGGCTTGATTTGTCCAGTGTACTCTTCAAAGACATCTGGGTGTCACTAACAGTGTCACTGTAGGAGCTGTCATATGTGGTGACTGCCCACTGGACAGCCACATGCCAAGTCCAGGCATGGAGACCTTCTGAAACACAGCTCTCCCTGTGGAGGTGAGGTGACCAGAATCACTGCAGAAGTACAAGGCATGTGTGAAACTGCCCAGTGTGTCGGGCCTGAACCTCACTGCCCGGGGGGCAGGGTATGCAAATACTCCTTTCGTCCTTTTATTGGCCCCACTTGAGCCTCTTGGTTTTGAATGTATGTAGCATACGTTGACACATTTGTACTATGCCAGGGCAGTGTAATTTTCAGGGGTTCTGCAGATGAGTTCTTTAATATTAAATACTATGTGAGTGCACATACTTAACCAAAGCTGTCACAAAGCTGCCGTGAGCTGCAGCGCTGGGCGGTGGGCTTCGTTTCAAGCTGATTGAAATAGTGGGATCTGATGTCTTTTGTGGGGAGGAGAAGGTGGGGCGAGGTGAAGTTGGTGACACCCTCCTTCTCATTGCGCTGTGCAGGAAAGCTGTGCTGACAATTAATCTCTGTCCACCTGCAAACTCTGGTAAACATCAGACAGCACCAGCGGTCTCCAGGATTTTTCTGCTGAAATGGCTGCTGTTTTTGTGCCTTGGCATAATGGCCTGTGCCTCGAGGTGCTGGGTAATGAGGAGCACCGGGGCTTACTGTTCAGTGCCACCCAGACAAAATGCTTAGTGTGTTTCCTTGTCTGATGTGGTTTTCATTTGCTGATGTGAACCTATTCAGTCACCTTCCCAAGGCCTTGCGTCAAAACTGAATTCCGTGATTGCAGGCAGAGGAGAGGCTGAGCAGGAAGATTTCTGGAGGTTAGACGTTGCTGCCAGAAACCTGTTGCAGCTCCTTCCATGCCCCTCTTCCTGTACATCTGAATTTACTTAAGCCCTGATCAAAGGGCTGGGCTGTGGGAAGCAGAGCTTGCAGCCTGCGGTTTGCAGGAGAATTGATTCCTGCCTGGATCTGATGGGAAATCCAGTGTAGGTGCTCTGAGGCCTCCCCATTCCTGACAGGCCTCAGTCAGAGCAGGGCTGACTGCACATTTTCGGGCCCAGAACACAGTGAAAATGTGGAGCCCGTTGTTTAAAAATTACTGAGTTTCAACATGGCAACAGCAGAGCATGGAGCCAAGCACAGGGCGCTTCTGAGCGCGAGGCCGGCCCTGCGCAGCTCGGCTGGTGCCCTGGAGATCCTGTGATCTCTCTGGAGCTGGGTCCTGAGGCCAGCTGGCTGAGTGCTGGGGTCCTGGGGCTAGGGGGCTGTCCCCGTAGGGGGGCAGCAGGAGCTTGTGTGCAGGCTGTGGCACTGAGACATGGGTGGGGGCGCCTCACCGTGACGACCATTCTGGTGTGTATAGAGGTGCTCAGCTGTCTTTCTCGAGCTTCCAGATGCCCTGGGGGCCTCCTCCTCCTCTAGACGTTCATTGAGGCATTTTACCTAGGAGTGGATATGGTGTTGAGAGCACAGTAGCGATCTGGAAGCAAGGTGAGAAAAGGAGGGAAAAACTTAGGAAGAGAAACGGTTTATAGACAAAACTTTGAAAAGTTTCCCCAAATGGTCAGTACCTTTTGTATTCCTATTTCAGGGAAACACATGAACTTAATTATTCTATTTAGTGGAGATTTGAACAGCATAAAGATTAATTTGTAGATTCTCTTGTCCTTTAATTCCACAAATCCTTCATGAACACATAGCAAGTGCCAGGCCCTGGCTATAGTGGTGAACTAAACAATGTTTCAGAAAGAGTTAGGACAATTTTGTCCTATTGAATGTATTACTTGGGAGTCTTAGGGATTTGAAAAATCTATTAAAGAGAAGAAGGCCATGGAGCAGAAGTGTGGCAGAGGCTGGCCAGGTGTGGCAGAAGCTAGGGTGGCCTCTCCGCTGCTCTCTCTGCTCCCCTGTCCCCTGCAAGGTGACTTTGTTGGCAGGACGACTCTCCTGCGGCTTACAGAAATGGATGGCCTTGTAAAATTCCAAAGTTCATGCCAGTTGGATGGCTTAGGTCACGTGCCCCCCGTCCAAAGCCCTCGGGAATGTGGACTGCAAGATGGTGCCACCTGGAACCAGCCCAGAGCCAGTTGGGGTGGGTAGGCTGAGTGTCTTCAGCCCACTGTCTGGTTGGGGGGGTCTTTGCTAGAGTGGGGTAATGGGGGTTCATCTTGCACAAGCCAGGATGGGAGGGCGAGGCTCCATGTCCTGCTCAGCTCACGCTGGCAAAACTAAGTACCACAAACCAGGTGGCTTCAACCAGCGGACCCCAACCTTTTTGGCACCAGGGACCAGTTTCGTGGAGGATAACTATTTCACGGACCGGGGTTGGGTAGGGGTTGGTGTCCGGATGAAACTGTTCCGCCTCAGATCATCAGGCATTAATTAGATTCTCATAGGAGTGTGCACCCTGGATCCCTCCCATGAGCAGTTCACAGTAGGGTTTACACTCCTGTGAGGATCTAATGCTGCTGATCTGAGAGGAGGCAGAGCTCAGGCAGCCATGCTGGCTCCCCAGCTGCTCCCCTTCTGCTGTCCAGCCCGGTTCCTAACAGGCCATGCACTGGTGTGGGTCTGCAGCCCCGGGGTTGGGTACCCCTGGCTTAAATAACAGGAGGTCATTTCCTCACTGTTCTGGAGGCCGGAAGTCTGGGATCGAGGTGTTGGCAGGGTTGGGTTTTCCTGGGGCCTGGCTCTGTGGCCTGCAGATCCTGTTTCCTCTTTGTAATCTCCCCATGATTGTCCTTCTGTGTGTCTGCGTCCTAGCCCCCTCTTCGCACAGGGACACCAGTTACCTCAGGGACCTCATTTTACCTTAATCACCATTTCCAAGGCCCTGGCTCCGAATACAGCCACATTCTGTGGTACTGGGGGGTAGGGCTTCAAAATAGGAATTTGATGGGGACACAGGTCAGCCCTAACACTTCCCAAGGTGTCCCCACCCCAATGTGGGAAGAATCCCCACTGCGCAGTGGAGGCAGGGGGTGTCCTTGTCCTTCTCATTTCCATCAGATCCACACAGTGAAGCGACCCTCTGGTGATGCAGGCTTAGATGTTCTGGGTGAGATGGGTAGTTAGTTGAATTCCAAATGGATCAAACATTTAAAATTAGCTCATTAAATACACACCCACACCCCCATACACCCACACCAGCAATGTGTGTTTATCTGAACTTTGAATAGGCATGGAGAAGTTCTTGCTGAACAGAAAAATAAGTAATGAAATCGGAAAGGAAAAGATGGATCTGACTCAATAAATATTTTATAAATATCTTTTATTAAAAAAGGTTTTCACATTAAAAGGCAAACATATTGGGAAAATAATTTCTACAAATATGAGGAAGAATTTCTCACCTTTCCATATAAAGAGGTAATATAGATAGGTGAGAACGATGCATATTAAAACAGTGCCCAAAGTACAAAACAGAAAAATTACAGAATAGCAGTTACAGATATTTAGTAAACATAGACAAAACATGTTACACCTCACTAGTAATCAAGGGAAAGACTAGAAAACTGGCTTGCCACTTTGGTGTTACCAGTTAAGCAAAGTTTGTGTTTGTGTAATTTTCTTTTAATTGGTTTACTCAAAACTGGCCAAGACCTATGGGTTGGATATACGCTGTATCAAGAAATGTTAAATTGAAATTGAAAAAAGATTGACGAACTATCTCAAGGGCCAGAGAAATGGTTTTGCAGTTTTACTCAGTTTTATTCTAGTTCTGGTCAAGCCTGAAAAAACAAAACCTCTGAAAGTGGGTGGGAGTGTGTGAGATGCTCCGGGGCGGGGCGGCGACAGCACAGCACCCTGGCCTCCTGTGGAACCCGCTGCATCCATACCTGTTCCTCCTGTGCCCGCACCTGTGAGGCCATTGTGTGTGCACATGTGTGCTGTGTATGTTTACATGCCTACATGTGTGTGGTGTGCATGTGTTGTGCATATATGTGTTTGCATGGGTGTTGTTTGTGACTGCATGTATTTGTGATGTGCACGTGTGGTGTGTATATGTGCATGTGTGTGATATGTGGCTATGTGTGGTGTGTGCATGTGTGTGTTGTGTATGTGTGTGTGATGTTTGTGATGTGTACATTTCATGATGTGTGCATATGTGCGGTGTGTGTGGTGTGTGCATGTGTGTGTTGTGTGTGTATATGTGTGTGATGTGTGCATTTTGTGATGTGTTCATATGTGTGGCATGGTGTGTGTGGTGTGGTGTGTGCATGTGTGTGTGCATGTGTGAGTGTGTGCACCCTTTCGGCTTGGTGAGCATGGGCCCTGCCTGGCGGGCAGAGTGAGGAGCCATCAGCCCCCTGGTGCACAGGTGCAGCTTCCAGCTGGTCCGTGCTGGGGACCCCTTGCCCCTGCAGTCCCCACCATCAGGCCTGCACTCCCTTCTTTGCTGAGGCCCGGCCGGAATTGACTTTCTCGCTAGAGCCTGGCCCACCTTGTGAGACCCCACTGTGGTCATCTCTGATGGCTTGGCCAGCGTTCTCCTTCCTCTTTGCACACGTCACTCCTTCCAACTATTCCATGTCCAAGGATGTGAGTAGTTATTAATTTTGTGCAACATTTGATGGCCCCTTCCAGAACAGAGCTCCAGCTCTGTCCCCTAGAGCTTGTGGGACGGGACACCCACGGTGCCTGCTGTCTCTCCTCTCCAGCCTGCATTTCCACCCTTCCTCGGCTTGCTCTTGCCTGCCCAGTGCAGAGAAGCGAGCTTGCCTGGGGTTGCAGGGGTGCTTGGCAGGACCCCTCCTTCGATCCAAGCTTTCCTACCCCCTCCCTGCCTCCAGGACCTGGGGGTCTCACTCCTGTGGGGTTGCAGTGAGCCTTTCCCTACCCCTGCCCCAGGGCAGCCCCCAGTGCCTTCCAAAGACCGACTCTAATACTGCAGGGAGGAGATGCGTAGAATGGGCTGGCTCTGCTCTAACATGTCTGTGCCATGTGGGCTCATCTAGGCCTGGTCGTGTTTAAAATCTCATTTATTTCACCACTCTCAATCCGTGCACTACATGGGGCCTGGCTTAGCTCAAGTGTCTGATGAGGGATATGCTGAGTGGCTCAGGGTTCTTCACTGTGAGTCTCCAGCTATCAGCAAAGGGAAGAGCCTGGAGAGCCAGGAGCAGCAGGGAGGGTTCCGGAGCTGACACCTGGAGCCAGGCCGGGAATTAGGTGTGAGCACTCCTCGGGAAGCCTGCACAGCTCCCTTCATCTTTTAAAATGAAGGGCATATTTTGCTCTCATTTTTTAGTTCGCCATTGAGTTGCCCTTGGCACGCTTTGTTTTTCATCTAAACAAATCCTGTCGGGAAGCCACCAGGCACCAGGCATGTCTCACAGTGCATGGACCACCGTGTGAATATGCTGGTAGAACCACGTGGAGAGAAGCGTGGATTTCATGATGAGATGGTTGCTTGCAGCCTGCATGAGAGGAGTGAACGCTGTCTGCCCTGAAAACATGTCAGAGGTGGTCATGGTTTAGTGTTTTGGGGTTACTTTTGGTTTTATGAAGGTATAATTGACAAATAAAAATTGTATATATTTATGGTATACAACATGATGATGATTTTTTACGTTTTCATTATCATTTTTTGTTTAAGACATGGTCTCACTCGGTCACCCAGGCTGGAGTGCAGTGGTGCGATCATAGCCCACTACAGCCTCAAACTCATGGCCTCTAGCGATCCTCCCACCTCAGCCTCCTGAGTCGCTAGGGCTACAGGGGCACACCACCATGCCCAGCTAATTTTTGTATTTTTTGTAGAGATGGGGTCCCACCATGTCACCCAAGCTGCTTTCAAACTCCTGAGCTCAAGTGATCTGTGTACCTCGGCCTCCCAAAGTGCTGGGATTACAGGTGTGAGCCACAGCACCTAGCTCACAATGTGATTTTATATACATATGATTCCCCAGATTGAGTCAGTTCACATCTCCGTCACTTCACCTCGTTACCTTTTGTGGTGAGAGGTGAGAACAGGTCTATTCCTTTTACAGATTTCAAATTAACAATACAGTGTTGCTACCCCTGGTCCCTGAGTTGTACCTTAGATCCCCAGAAATCACCCCTCTTAGAACTGAAACTTTGTCCCCTTTGACCAACAGCTCCCCTCTCCCCACTCCCAGCCCCAGGCAACCACTGTTCTATTCTCTGCTTCTGTGAGTTTGACGTTTGCAGATTCCACATAGAAGTGAGATCGTGCAGTGACTGTCTTTCTGGGTCTGGCTTGTTTTATTTAGCATCGTGTCCTCCAGGTTCATCCACGTTGTTGCAAATGCCAGGATTTCCTTTCTTATGGTGGATTACTAGTCCTTCGTGTGTACGTGTGTAGACCACAATTCATCTGTCTGTTCATCCACCAGTGGACACTGAGGTGGACTCCATATCTTGGCTGTTGTGAAGAATGCCGCAATGAACTTGGGCCTGCAGGGATCCTTTTGAGATCCTGACTTCATTTCCTCTGGATAAATGCCCAGAGGTGGGACCATGGGATCATACGGTAGTTCTACCTTTAATGCTCTGAGGAACCTCCAGGCCATCTTCCATAACACTCATCCCAATTTATCTTCCCAGCAACAGCCAAGGAGCAGGAGGGTTCCCTTTTCTCCACGTCCTCACCGAGGCTTGTTATCCTTGTTGTTTTGACGATAGTCGTCCTCACAAGTGTGCGATGACGGCACGTTGTGGTTTGAATTGCATTTCCCTGGTGATTCGTGATATTGACACTTTTTCATAAACCTGTTGGCCATTTGTATATCTCTGTTGAGAAACGTCTGTTCGGGTCCTCTGCTCATTTTGTTTTTATTGCATTGTTTTCTTGCTATTGATTTGTTTGCATTCCTTATGTATTTTGGCTGTCGACCCCCGTCATTTTAAACATGACTCGACCCAGATGAGCCTGAACATCAACGCCTCCACTCACAGGTGGGAGCTCCACACTGGACTCCTCCTCCTTGGGCTCAGGTGCATAGGGGCTCAAGGGGGCCCAACCTCATCCTGAAGCTCATCTCATTTCTGGGGCTGCAGTGATTGAATGGATTGGGTGGGGCTTGTGATCCGGATGGGGCCAGTGAGATGCTCATGGCTTTCTGGATTTCTGGGAAAGAAACGTCTCTTCCTCTGGGCACGAGGCAGGAAGATGCCAGACCGATGTGTGGATCCAAAAGGAGAGAAACTGGGGGACGTTGAGCTTTCAGTGAGTGTGGAGCTTGGAGCAAAGAGAGAAAGCTGGCCCTGGGGACAGGTGGGTGCCCTGATAAAAAAGACCAGAAGCCAGCCAGGCTCAGATGGATTTTCAGCTGTGAAAGCCCATCAGCCCGGTTTCGTTGTAGCCAGATTTCTGTCTCCAGCTGCAGAAAGAAAAAGAACGTGAGAATTGAATGATGCCAAGAAACTCACCGAACCAGGCAGGAGGATGTCGGGGAGAAAGGAGGAGTGTGCTGGACCTGTTCGTCATGAGGCTCCCTCTCTGCCTCATGACAAATTGACAAATAAAAATTGTATTTATTTATTGAATACAACATGATGATTTTTTACGTTTTCATTATCATTTTTTGTTTAAGACATGGCCTCGCTCTGTCACCCAGCCTGGAGTGCAGTGGTGCGATCATAGCTCACTACAGCCTCAAACTCAGGGTCTCAAGCAATCCTCCCACCTCAGCCTCCTGAGTAGCTAGGACTACAGGTGCACACCACCATGCCCAGCAAATTCTTTGTATTTTTTGTAGCGATGGAGTCCCACCATGTTGCCCAGCTGCTTTCAAACTCCTGAGCTCAAGTGATCGGCCCCTGGGTGGAGTCCTTCCAGGGAATAGGTGATTCCCATAGGCCCCTGGAAGGTGGGCTTCTGATGCAGGCACTGAAGGGCTCTCCAGAGGGAGGAAGGATTTGGCAGCTTCCCTTTGAAGACAGGACTCATTTTCCTAATTCACTTCCTCCTCTTCCTCCTAGGTGCTGTTGGCAAGTTCCTTTGGGTTAGGATGGGCGGGTTTCAGGGCAGTCTGTGAAACAAGAAGTGGAAGTTTACTTTCCAAACAGAAGGGCAATTTTGGATAGACTTCTTGATAGATCTGCATTTTTCAAAATCCAATCCATCAGAAGAAGTTAGGACAAGGAAAATCTAATTTTCCGGAACATCGGAGATGGAAAAGGCACTGTGGCCCACAGATGGAGACCACGCTAACCTAAGTCGATAATTTGAAGGCTCTAACAAGTTTGAAAAAGTCCACTTGGCCCCCCTAAATCAGGTTCAGGTGTCAGAACAAATGTGTTGTTCCAACAGAGACGGAATAAACCTTTGGCTGGGAGGGAGAATAAAGTCATCAGCTCCCTCTTATCAGGTTTCTGTCTCTCTCCCTTCCCATCCGCCATCTGCTGCATCCTCGAAGCAGGGATCGCTTTGCTTGTTAAAGGGAAAGTGGTTGCTTTTCAGCGGAATTAATTTAGTAGGCCACAAATGTTGCTGACTGGTGGGAGGAAGGTTTGATCAAACAGATTGGTTAATTGGTAGTGAAGAAATGCTGGCCATGTGAGAAAGGATGAAAGCGAAGTTGGACTTTGCTGTCGTTAGAGCTGCCGCCTCTGCTTTTCAGGGGAGAGGGAGTTTCTCTTTCTGAGTCGTTGTTGTCCAGAGCTGGGGACTGGCCACCCTTTCTGTTTTAGCCATTTGTACAGCATGATAGTCACAGCTGAGATGCGGAGCCGGGTGGGGAGGCACCTGGACGTGGGTCCTGCAGCCTCCCTCAGGTGCACACGGCCTCCTTACCTGAACATTTGGCAGCAGCCTTTAAAGACGTGCCTTGCAGTGGAGTGATAAGTCTTGCGCATAACCTGCTATTTCTAACATGGGATAAATGAAGGCACCTTTGCCACGGAGTCTCCAGGTGCCTGCACTGCAAATTCTATCAAATCTGTTTGCATTGAAGTGTTTATTAGCAGCCCCCAACCTCATGACCTGATCGGATGGGGAAGTCCGTGGTCCCGTTGCATCTCCCAGCTCACATGCCCGCCAAAGCCTCCATTCACCATTGCTCCAGACCAGGCCTCCCGATGCCACGGGCATGGTGGGTGGATGAGTCTGTGGTGGGGCCGTCCTGTGCACTGCATGGTGTTGGGCAGACTCCCAGGCTGGCACCCCCTGGAGGCCGGTAGCACCCCTCCCCCAGGTGCAACACCAAAAATGCCTCTAGATGTTGCCCAGTGTACCCTGGGAGCAGGGACCCCCTTCCCACCATGCCCAGGACCCCACAGCTCTGGACAAAGGGCACTTCCAGAAAGGGTTTTTTCCTTGTGAATTTGTGGGTGTCCAGCCAGCCGGCAAGGGTGAATTTGCATGCGTTTCCTCAAGGGACATGTCAGAGTGGGTAAAAGTGGAGTTAATGCCTCATGGCATTTGGGAAAAACAGAATGATCTAGCCATTCCAGCTGTGAAGTGTTGTGCATACTTGCTGGAGGAAAACGCCAACTGTGTTTGTTCTTAGCAAACCTAAATGGGTAGAGGTTAAGAGACCCAGAGAGACTAGGGGGTGGTTTTCTGCTCTCTGTCTTGGCTGGGGGGACACTTTTCATCTAAAACCTGGAGGTGGGACCCATGCGCCCCCACGCTGTGCTGTTGTGGTGGCAGGATGCGTGAAAGGAGAACTCGCTGCCCTAATAGAAGTTAAACTGCGCGGCTCCAGTTTAGACAGCAGTTCCCTTTGCGTTGACAACTCTCCGGTATGTGCCTCTCCATCTGGAGTGAAGTTTCCCAGCAGCCCCTGCTTTGCAGAAGATGCCAGCCTGGGATTCACAGTGCTCAGCTGACCAGCATTGAGTGCCAGCGGGTACAGCCTTGGTTTTTGTTTGATCCTGTCCAAGATTTACTGCTTTGAATGATTCAAAAACCTAAGCCTGTGACGATGATTTGAACTGACGTTCTTCTTTTTTCTCCTTTACCCCTTGCCTCATCTCTTAGGATTAACTGTGACTCTCCTAAGGAAACCTTATCCATTTGGTTTTATTATTAGATCATGAATCAGGTAGGGATTGCTGGAGGCTATGATGTGGGCACATGCTCTAAAAGGGCACCATGGGCCAGAAGGCCTGGTTCGTGCCCAGGAGGAGCCTGGAATCAGTGGTACGTGCTCAATGCATAGCCACTGATTAGGAAATTAGAAGCTCAGTGAGGTCAAGAAGTGTGTTGAGCTCTTTGGCTTTATATTATTAATTACTACCACTTGTTCAGCATAGAGAGGGCAATCCTTGGATATGCACTGATTGAATTGAAGAGGTAACATGCCTCTTTTCCCATGTAATGTTTCTTTTCATTCATTTATTCACAAACGCCCGGTCACACTCTCTGTGCCTGCCGCTGCACAGATGCCGGTGGTAGAGAGCTGGGCAGAGACCCCTCCTTGCCCACAATGATGCTGCCATTGGCCTGAGCCATGGCTGGCACCACACACCGATGTGGAGATGCTGCGCACCATTCATGTCACATGATGCCGTGATCAACAGATGACTTAGTTACCATCATCTTAACAGGTAACAGCACTGACCGCTTGCCCCATAGCTGCCAAAGACGCTCACCTCATGTTCCTTAGCTCAGCCCTCTCTGCCATCTTACAATAAGCATAATAATATGTAAGAATATATTATAACATATAACATATTGTAATAATAAATATTATAATATATAATAATACAACAAGCAACTGCATTATTATCCCCATTTTACAGGTGGGGAAACTGAGGCTCAGGAAGGTGATGTGAGCAGGGCCAAAAGGACACAGCGGGATTGCTAACCTTTCCCAGTCAGATAATTCATCAATTAAAGATCGCCTTTTATGCTGTACTGGGAAGTGGGGCTAGATTGCACTGTAAAGAGTGTACCACACGTGCAGCCTCATTCATCCATCTGTCTTGTGGGCACATCAAGGCTTCCATATCTTGGCTTTGCTGAATAATGCTGCAGTGAGCACGGGCATGCGGTGATCTGTCTGAGATCTGATTTTGATTCTTTTGGATAAACACCCAGAAGTGGGATTGCTGGATCATATGGTAGGTGGTTGCTTGGGGCTGGGGGAGGGGAAATAGGAAGTCAGTATTCAAGGGATATAAAGTTTCAGTTATAGAAGACGAATAAGTTCTGGCCTGGCACAGTGGCGCATGCCTGTAATCCCAGCACTTTGGGAGGTGGAGGTGGATAGATTACTTGAGCTGAGGAGTTTAAGACCAGCCTGACCAACATGGTGAAACACCATCTCTATTTAAAAAACAAAATTAGCTGGGCATGGTGTCAGGCACCTATAGTCCTTAGCTACTCAGGAGGTTGAGGCGGGAGAATCACTTGAACCTGGGAGGCAAAGGCTGCAGTGAGCTGAGATTATGCCACTGCACTCCAGCCTGGGTGACAGAGTGAGACTCCGTGTAAAAAACAAACGAACAAAAAAAAGGTGAATAGATTCTGAAGATCCACTGCAGAACATCCAGCCAATGGGATTTTGTTGAGCACTTGAAATTTGTGGAGGAAGGATCTCATGTTAAATGTTCTTCCCACAATAATTTTTGCAAAGTTGCTCGTATTGTTGCAGCATCTCCCAGGTGGGACTGTTCCCTATCTCCATTTATTTGGGCCTCCGTGTTGCTGATGTTGCAGGGCCTATGGATTTCCAGAAGAGCCTGAGGGTCTCCTCCCAAGGCGTCTTATGCGTGCTGACTGTGTCTTCTCCCTGCGTTCCTTGTTTCAGTTTTTGTCATGATTGTTCATTTGCTTATTCAACCAGCATCTCTGAGCATCTGCCGTGGGTCAGACCCGGTGCTAGGCACAGGGAATCATTTTTCTAGTCCCTGGAAGTTCACAGCCTGGTGGGCAAGAGGAGCACCAGCCACAAAACCAAGCGGGTGAGGGTGAGACTGGCGCGTTGGTGGGGCTGGGTTGGCCTCCACAGGGAGCGGTGACCTGGTGGGCTCAGCCACTACCATGAAACATGCCACTTCAGCCAGAGGGTCTCCACTGGGGCAGTTCTGCCCCCAGAGAGCACTTGGCAATATCTGGAGACATTGATGTTTGTGAGTAGGGGATGGGGGTGCTATTTGCATCTGGAAGGTGGAGGCAGGGATGCCCTACCCAGGACTGCCTCCCAGCAGAGAACCCTCCAGCCCCAGGTGTCAGCACTGCTGAGGTCGAGGAAGCCTTGCTTTAGTGAGACTTGGAAGATGAACAGGAGCCAAGCAGATGAAGAGGCAGGAAAGGGGCCTGGGCAAAGGGAGCAGCGTGTGTAGAGGTCCTGTGCTGGGAGGGAGTGTGGGGACACAGTTGGGTGGCTGGAGGGCTGGGTAGGGCTGTGGCGTGAAGACAGCATGTGGGCAGGGCAGGTTGCACAGGCTCCAGGCCTAAGCGGGAGCCAGGGGAGATCCTCTTTCTGCCCCTGCTGTGGGGAAGTGTCCCAGGTCTCTCCTCCAGGCTGGCTGTGTCCAGCTGTTCCAGACTTTTAAACCCCCGGGTCCTCCCCCAGGGTCCCCTGACACGTGGGTCCTCTGTGAGGTGGCGTTGACCTACATAGTCCTGCCTGTGGTCAGCCACACCGCACATTTCCCCCTGGAGAGCGTGCGAGAGAGAGAGGAAGAGAGATGGCTCTGTGGGTCTCATTAGTCGTTGATTGAGGTCAGAGAGCTCTGGCGTTTATTTAACTCTGCAAATTAGAACAGTTAATTTCCTGGGAAATGAATAGAGTCTTCTCATTGATCTAGGGGAGAGCAGGTTTCACCTTAGGAGGGCAGAGGGAGGAGGCGAGGCTGGTTCTGCTAATTCCAGAGGCGGGGTTACTCTTAACAAAAAACGCCTTGATTATCTTTGCTTTTTTGCTGGAAATTTTAAAAAATTTTGATGTCTTAAAAAATATGGGCCTTGGAATGCTGATGTTGCTAAGTTTCTCCTTAAAACATTACACATTGTGTGTGTGTGAGAGAGACAGAGAGTGAGAGACAATATAAGGATTCTTTGCACTGGTCAGTGTGTTTGGAAGACATCACATGGCCTCATCACCCTTGGGTACTTGGGCACTTGATGTATGGGCTGACACCTTCCACGTAGACATGCAGTGAGCAGACGACTTCCGGCTTTGTTGAATTCAGCCACTGCCACTATTTGATGGCAGAGCCGCCTCCCTGGAGTAGCCTGCAGAGTTGGTGCTTCTCAGCACAGGCCTGGGAGATGCTGTGCGCCATGCACGTCAGATGATGCCGTGATCAACAGATGACTTAGTTTCCATGATGTTAACAGGTGACAGCACTGAGCGCTTGCCCAGTAGCTGCCAAAGTCACTCACCTCATGTTCCTTAGCTCAGTCCTCTCTGCAGTCTTACAATAAGCATAACGGTCTTACAATAATAGAGCATATAAGAACAATATATTGTAACATGTATTATAATAATAAATGTTATATAATAATATAACAAGGAGCTGCATTATTATCCCCATTTTACAGGTGGGGAAACTGAGGCTCAGGAAGGTGACGTTGAACATGAAACCCCATGCTTGAGGTTACGTGGTTGGTCAGAGGTCCAGCCAGGATACGAACCCCAGCATTTGGGTCCAGCAGCTGTTCCGGGTCCTTGTACTCGCTTCGGGGATGGTTATTTATTCATTCAGTGCAATGGGGTTGGTGCCTTCTGTGTGCTTTGCACTCTGCTGGCCTGTGGTTGGGACCTAACATTCCTCATCTGACTAACTGTCCCCCGTTTCCCCCCTCCAACACCCACACACACAGGAGAGGGGAGGCTACTTATTCTGCACCTTTGGCTTCGCCTGGCTCTGTGGGTGCACCAGGCTCCGTCTCTCCTGCAGCAGCTGGGAGGTGCAGGCATCAGGATCCGCAGCCCACACCTGCAGCTGAACTGAGCGGTGACCTGGCTCCTGCAGTATCTGAGCCTCCTCCCCTTTCCTGCCCAGACTGGCATGAAGGGAGAAGGAAGTCAGGATTCTCTGTCTCCCTTTACAGCCCAGGATGAGTCCCTTCCTTGGTGCCTGAGTCCCTCCTGGGTCCTGATGTGTGCAGTGGCTGTCACTGCAGCATTTGGGATCCTGGGGTGTGCTGAGGCAGCAGGAAGCTGTGCCCAGAGCAGCTTTTGTCCCAGAGCCCTTTCCAGGCAAGGCTGCGTGCCAGCCACACAATATGTTCACTTCATCCAACGCCGAGACGCAGCCACTGAGGGGTGGCATCCTGGAAGGAACGGATGGATGGCAGGGAGCAGGGCACTCACAACTGGAGGGGAAAGTGACAGACTGGGGTGGGGGCCTCTGGTTCAGTTCCCAGTGGACTTGTGCAGAGGCCTCTGATCGCAGCAGCACGTTTCTGCAAGAGTGTAACGGATACTCTTCACGCAGCAGGCATCGTGCCCCAAGCTCTACCCCCAGTGACCCCTTTGACGTCCTGGGCTGTCAGGAGGTCTCCTTATCTTTTATAGATAGGAACAGTGAGCTCTAGAACATTCGGGGACCCTCCCTGTCACTTCACAGGTGCAGAGTTAAGAGTTCCAGCCAGCATCCAAGGGCCTGAGCTTATCCACCCAGGACACGCTGCCTGATGTACCCCTCGCCTCTCCAAATTTGAGTATTAGGAATGATGGTGGCAAGAGGATAGCGAGGATGTATGAAGATATTCCCTTGCAGCACAGGGTCTTCTGAGAGTCAGCTGGCTTTCCCTAGGGGAGTGTGCACCTAGAGGACTTCTCTTCGTTAGGAGTGATTGCCACTAGCTGCAGGGCAGCCCAGTGTCCCAAGTGGATGGCAGGTCAGCCCCTGTCCCCTCATCTTGGCCTCTGCGTGAACTCATCACACGTTTGTTCATCAGCCCTGCCAGGAGGGGAGGTTTGGGAAGCTTTTCATCGAGTGAGTGTTTCACCTCCAGCAGACATTTATGGCTCACGTGCAGGCTGATTGGAAAGTTCTATTCAGTAGGCTGAATCCTTGCACAGGAAAAAACAATACACCAAACACAAAATAATGTGTGATGCTTATAATTCTTAAGCCACCTGAAGTCGGAGCCAGTGACACTCAGCTTCTGCCACCATTCTGTCATGGTACGGGGGCCTGCAAACCCTGCCCACCCCTGCTCCCTGACAGTGATAATTTACCAAGATTGGCATCTTCGTGCATGTTTTAGTCACCAGTTCAGCAAAGCAATCAGAGCTCATTCTGGATGCTTGGGTTTCACAGGGACTGTGGCTGTGCAGGAACACTGAAGGGGGCTCTCCCTGGAGAGGAGGGGCCTCTCATCTTGCCATGACCTTTAATACATGCAGAATGGGTTTGTTTTAGCTCTTTAGAGCATTTCAAAGAGGCTTATTGCAATTAATGCCTCCCTGTTGGGGAATTAATGAACTTGAGATTGTGTGATCCTAAGAGTGGAAGGACAGAGATGATAGTTGTGACTTACCCAGAGATAAAGCCTTTGCACCTGAAATTATGGGAAAACATTAGCTCTGGTGCCAGTACATTTGAGGGGAGATAGCAAAGATGGTTTCTAACAAGCTAGAACTTGACACAGCAATTATGCCATTTACTTTTGTATAAAAATCCATGTATCTGTCCTTACTGGCTGCCGAGGGTGTGGGAGTGTGTGTGATACTGGGTAGGGACCCAGATTGTCCAAATGTGGTCCTAGTCTTTGGGTATGAAGTGCATGCCTGGCTGTGGGAGGCAGATTTGCAGAGGGCCAGGGACGCTGGGCATAGTGTGAACCTGAGCAGGGGCTTCTTGTGTGGTACAGTCCAGGAAGCCTTCCTGGAGGAGTTTGAATATTAAATTGAAACGGATGCATTAGTGCCCTAGGGCTGCCATTAAAAAAATTCCCAAATTGGGGGACCTAAAACAACAGATCTCTTTTTCTCTTTCAGTTCTGGGAGCCAGAACTCTGAAGTCCAAGTGTCAGAGAGCCATGCTCCCTCTGGTAGCTCTAGGGGAGGACCCTTCCTGACCTCGGCCAGCTCCTGGTGGCTGCTGGCAGACCTTGGCTATGGGCTTAGATGCTCCAGCATCTGCCTGGCTCGCCACATGGCCTCCTCCTGGTGTGTCTGAGTCTCTTCTGTGTCCACATTCCCCTCTTCTTGTAAGGACAGCAGTCATGGGGTTAGGACTCACCGTAGTCTGGTATGAACTCATCTAATTTGTACCCAATAAAGGCACCTTCTGAGTTTCCAGGGGAACATGAGTTTTGCAGGGATGCTGCTCAACCCAGTCCACCAGTCCACAATGAGTATGAAAGAGGAGCAGTGGAGGAGTTTCTCACACCCAGGAAGAGTTGCCCTAAGTCATTTTCAAGGCACTTCGGCTGCGTGCCAGTCTGCACACCTCCCCATGTATAGAGAGTGTGGCAGGCACTTGACCCAGGAGAGCTTTGGGACGTGGAACTCGCTGGGAGGCCATCAGACAAGGAGATGCAAGAACAATTTCCGAGACCACATCAAGCCTGTTTCTTAAGCTTGCAGGGAGCACTCACAGCCATGCCTGCGGGGGTCCTGGCTCCCACTCCTTGTTGCCGGGTGATGCTGGGCGAGTCCCGTAACCTGCCAGTGCCTCACGTCCAGAGCCACCAGAGGCCCTTTCCCCGTGGGGCTTTGTGGATGTGAAGCAATGGAACACATCAGGTGCCTCTCACGGTGCCTGGCGCACAGCCAGCCATCTGGAAAGCGTGGACGGCATTTTCGCAGCATCCTTCTGCACTATCCTGGGTGGGTCATAAGTAAGTGATCACTGTAAAAAAAAAAAAAGTCTTGGCTTTTAAACTCTTTCATGTAGAAAATCTCTTGAAGAGGTTCAGAGGAACCTGGCATCCCTGAATTTTGTTTCTCATAGCCGTAAGGCAAATCCAAAGGTATCTTTCTCTTTCTGGAGTGAAGCTGCTATTTTAAATTCTGTTAATGTTCCCTTACCTGTAGATAGTAGGGCCTTGAAATTTCTCCTTTTTTGTCTGATAAAGGGCAAAAAGAGAAGTAAAGGCTGCATTTCTTGAGAGATGTCAGAATGGGAGGGGTGTGTTTTGGGAAAGAGAGGAAATTCAGGCAGAAAGTGGCCTTTTCATCAGGTGAGGGTCTGTGGGGCAGGGGGTTAGATGTGCAGGGGATGGCATTTGAGTTCTTGGAGAGATTATGAAGCCAGGAGCACGGGCCCAGGGTGGTGCGACTAGGGCGGGGGCACAGCAAAGCGGGCCCCGACAGGAAGGGTTGAAAATGCCACTCAATGTGCAAGAGTGTTTATTGGTTTAATTAAAAAAAAAAAAAAAAAAGGCAGTTGGTCTATAAAGAGTTCCATGGCCATCAGCTTTGGAGGGCTGCCTCCAACAAAGCTAACAGGCTTTACTGGAAAATTTCTTGAAAACCCAGTACCATGTGTGCTTCTTACTACGGGTGCCGACGCGAATGGGTTGCCCCTTTTCCTGCCCGTCTGGTTGGCCTGATCAGCGCCGCACCGTTCCCAGCTTCTCACTCTCCCTGGTGTTGGCGGTACCGGTTCAAACCCACTGGGAGGTGAGGAGCTGTCTGTCCTAATGTACCCGTGATGGTAGTGGGAGTGGAGCTCGTTGTAACTACATCTTCCCTTCTGTTTGTTTTCAGACACTAACTTTAAGGGACAAATGAGTGGAGGATGGAGTGAGGTGGCAGGTCCGAGTTTTGCTCACAGAATCTTGACTCAGGCAGGGATGAATATGCCGCTGTTTGCATACTTCTCCACCGCACTGCCTTGTTTTAGGAAGGGCTTAGCCCAAAGTTTAGCTCATGGTAGGTTTTGTGAACATATTCAACAAATAAAGGATTGAGTGACCTGTTTGAACCCTGTTGATTTCCTGATTAAAAAAATAAGCATAAGAGGAAACTTGCTGAGAAAAAAAAATGTTATTTTATGAAATATACAACAGTCTCTCCAATGTGTTGTGTGGCTTCAGAATCTTCTGGAAATCCTCCGATAGTCTAGCCAAAGGAGGATATGATATTTTAGCTAATCGAAGGTGCAAGCATCACCCTGAATCTGTCACAGTGTATGAAGTAGATGACCGGTTAAAAAATATTCAGTATAAGAAAATCAAACTAGCCTTAAAATTACACTGTATGGAATTCCATTCCTCCTGGATCCAGAAGACACACAGGTATTCTGGAAGACCCTGGGGGTCATGGGAGCTGGATCCAGAAGGCACACAGGTATTCTGGAAGACCCTGGGGGTCATGGGAGCTGGACCCAGAAGGCACACAGGTATTCTGGAAGACCCTGGGGGTCATGGCAGCTGGATCCAGAAGTCACACAGGTATTCTGGAAGACACTGGGGGTCATGGGAGAGCCTATGTGGCTGCATGTGGGGTTTGCAGATACACTGAGTGTCAGGTGGTGAAATTCCACAGGACACAGCCTCTGCTGCATCAGGTCATGTCAATTGGTATCAAAAATGAGGGTTTTTTTTTCATTTTCTTGGAGGAAAATTTTATTTGATTTTAGGTGGAGAGAAGGCACTGGTAAATGCAAGATGTGTTACTTCTTACGACTTCTCATCTCAGTAATCCTCAGACTCAGCAAGAGCCAGCTGTGAGGTGTAGTAAGATACATGAAATAACTATTTCCAATACTGCCTTCCTATATGTCATCTACAAACAACCTGCTGGTCAGGTGCCTTTTTACTGGCTAGAAGTTTTAAGATTTACCTCCACCAGGCAAGATTACCCCTTACTCTTCATCCTGGTCTCCCTAAGCCCGCAGCAAAGGAGAGGGAAGAGGTAGCCCTGGGATCCTGTGAGCATTGTGTGGTCTACTGGAAGCAAATGATGGCTTTGAAATCTCATCTTTTATCCAAAAAAATGTATCTACCCAGAAGCCATAAAAGAAAAGGCAGATATGTGTGGCTGTATAAAATTAAAGTTCTTCACTGTCAAAACACATTATTTCATTTTATAGAAATAAATAGAAACCTGAGGAAAACTTTTAAAATATATTTCAAAATTTTCGTTAATAAATAAAGAGCTCTTTGAAATCAATGAGATAAACACCTGCTGCTCAGTTTGGTGGAGGCTGGGGATATTGAAGAAAGAAAGGCTAAATTCTGTGAACCAGTGGAGAATGGATTTTAGGTGACTGAGAAACAGTTTTAAAAGATACTCACATTTACTACCTGCAGAATAAAACTCTGATCTCCTGTTTGACCAGTCAGATTGGCAAAGATTAGAAAGTTAGTGCTTAGGGCTGGGAGGCTGTGGGGAAATCGACCCTCATGCAGGGAGTTGGTGGAGTACAAATTGCGCATTTTGGATGGTCCTTTGACAGCATCCACCAAGATGTAACATAGACACACCCTTTGACCCAATAATTCCACTTCTGGGAATTTATTCTATAGATGTACTCACAGGTGTGCAGGAGTCTTCACTGCAGGGCTATTTATAATAGGAATCTAAAGACCACACACATCTCTAGCAGCTGAGGACTGTCTCACCTCACTCCAGAGCATCCACAGAATAGGAAACCAGACCGCTTGCATAAAGGATCAGGTGTAATTTTATGAATGGCCATGGAAATTTGCTCAATAACGGATCTTATTGAACAAAGCAAATTCACAGGACAATACTGATGCTTTTGTGGGAGGTGGACTGTATGTGCTTGTATATACATATAAGCACATACAGTCCGTCTGCATGGATATTTGTGCTTATATGTGTTTGTACAACATTTTAGAAAGATATTTGTTAAATATACAGTGTAGCTAGGGAGTGGGTTAGAGGATGCAGGGAGACAAAGAGGTCTTTATTTATGTGAATTAGATATAGTAGACTCAAATTACTTTTAGTAAAATTGCTATTTTTTACTTTTTTGAGATGAAGTCTCACTCTGTCACCCAGGCTGGAGTGCAGTGGTGCAATCTCGGCTCACTGCAACTTCCATCTCCTGGGTTCAAGCGATTCTCGTGCCTCAGCCTCCCGAGTAGCTGGGACTACAGGTGCCCGCCACCACGCCTGGCTAAGTTTTGTATTTTAGTAGAGATGGGGTTTCACCGTGTTAGCCAGGATGATCTCAATCTCCTGACCTCATGATCTGCCCACCTTGACCTCCCAAAGTGCTGGGATTACAGGCGTAAGCCCCTGCAGCCAGCCCAAAATTGCTGTTTTAAAATAGTTTTGTCAGGTGCAGTGGCTCACACCTGTAATCTCAGCACTTTGGGAGGCCAAAACAGGAGGATTGCTTGAGCCCAGGAGTTCAAGACCAGCCTGGGCAACATGGCCAGACCCCATCTTTACTAAAATAAAAAAATAAAAAAACTGGCTGGGCATGGCGACATGCATCTGTGTTCCCAGCTACTTGGGAGGCTGAGGCAGGAGGATTGCTTGAACCCAGGAGGTTGAGGCTGCAGTGAGCCATCATTACGCCACTACACTCCAGCCTGAAGTGACAGAGGGAGACTGTCTCAAAAAAATAAAATTAAAATAAATAAATAAATAATGAAAATAAATAAAAAATAGTTTGTTCAAGGAGGAACTTGGTCTTTCCTATTAGGTCTGAATGATGAAAACTCCCATTGTACAGATGTTCCTTAATTTACAGCCCAATAAACCCCTTTTAAGTTGAAAAGATAGCTGGTGGAAAATGCACTTAATACACCAAACCTGCCAAGCATCACGAGTTAGCCTGGCCTCCTGTAACCGTGCTTGGAACACTTGCAGAATCATCGAACACAAAGCCGATTTGATAGTAACATGTTGAGTGTCTCGTGTAATTTGTTGAACGCTGCACTGAAAGTTTGAAACAGACGGCTGTGTGGCTGCCGAGGATGGTTTCTACTGAACGTGTATCATTTTTGCACCACCATAAAGTCGAAAAATTTTAGTTCAACCATCGTTTAAGTTGGAGACTGTCTGTACTTGACAGGTAATACGAAATATTCACATACGTTCTGCACTGGAATCCACTCTGTTCCAGTGTTTAACCCCAGTGTGCCGCGGTGGATTGCAGCATGTGTGGAGGGCACCCAGATCCTCATGGTCCCCTTATGGGTCTGGGACGCAAGTTGAGGTGGCTGTGAGTGGCTCTTCTGCCCCTGGCTTCTCTATTTAATAAGAGAGTGCTCTCTCTCTCTCTCTCTCTCTCTCTCTCTCTCTCTCTCTCTCTCCTGCTTTGTACTTTCAGTCAATCTCTTTCCCGCATGGTTCCCCCTAAAACATCAGAAGGCTGAGTCTCTGCTCTCCTCTCAGAGCTTAGCCACTTGCATTCCACAGACCCTGGATTGTCACTTAAAAAAAAATTAATTTTAAGTTCCAAGATACATGCATAGGACATGCAGGTTTGTTACATGGGCAAACGTGCCATGGTGGTTTGCTGCACCTATCCACCCATCCCCTAGGTATTAACACCTCACGAGCATTAGCTATTTTTCCTGATGCTCTCCCTCCCCCACCCACCCCCTGACAGGCCCCAGTGTGTGTTGTTCCCCTCCCTGTGTCCATGTGTTCTCATTGATCAGCACTCACTTATAAGTGAGTACATGCGGCATTTGTTTTCTGTTCCTGTGTTAGTTTTCTGAGGATAATGGCTTCTGGCTTCATCCATGTCCCTGCAAAGGAATGATCTTGTTCCTTTTTATGGCTGCATAGTATTCCGTGGTGTATATGTACCACATTTTCTTTCTCCAATCTATCATTGATGGGCATTTGTGTTGATTCCATGTCTTTGTTATTGTGAATAGGGCTGCCATGAACATACATGTGCATGTATCTTTATAATAGAATGATTTATATTCGTTTGGGTATATACCAAGTAATGGGATTGCTGGATCAAATGGTTCTAGATCTTTCTGGTTCTAGATCTTTGAGGAATCTGGTTCTAGATCTTTGAGGAATCGTCACACTATCTTCCACAATGGTGGAACTAATTTACACTCCCACCAACAGTTAAAAGTGTTCCTGATTCTCCACAGCCTTACCAGCATCTGCTGATTTTTGACTCTTTAATAATCGCCATTCTGACTGGCATGAGATGGTATCTCATTGTAGTTTTAATTTGCATTTCTCTAATGATCAGTGATGTTGAGCTTAGATTGTCACTTGTGATGGTTTGATTGTCTCCAGAGCAGCCTGTGCTTTGGTTGAATAGGACTCAAGTCGTTGTAGGCAGTTGCCTTCAAGAAGAGTACCTGTATGTCCTGACTGGGAACGCCTGCCTTCTGGGCAGCGCACCTGGTGCCTGCGGCTGGCTGGGCACCAACATGCTCCAGCAGGGTGTCCCTCATTCCCACAAACGGGGTCAGAACATGGCTGCCACCTTGGGAATTCACTTTTCTCATGTGAGATTAGGTATCGAAAGTGACTTTCATGTAAGAGTATTATCAAAGTTGCACAGCTCTTTGCAAAATTACATCTCATCCCTTCCAGTCGCTGCCTGGTTTCCTGCTCTGTGGATGGGCTGTACTTGCTTAGAATATTCCCAAATGATAGCGACTGAGTTGTTTCCAGTTTCCTATCATAAGATACTCCTCCCCTGAGTTCCCCTGCACGCCTGCGAGGGGATCTGTGAAATAAGTTCCTAGAAGTGGAATTTCTGGGTCAGTTAATCAGGTGGCTATTTTTGTGGATGTCGTCAAATGATCATTCGAGATCCTGCAGTTTCACTCCCACTAATACCGGTGCGAGGGTGCATTTCTACAGCCGCCCCACGTGTGGGAGGATCTCTGCTGGGGCTACGGCGGGGAAGGCTATCTTGGGGCTCGGCATCTCTGTCCCCATCTCCTCCCATGCCCAGTGCCCGGGAGCCTGCCATGGCCAAAGCTGTACCATCTCTACAACCACCCTCTAAAGCTCCTGCCTTGGAATGAGGCCCTCCGTCAGCCTGTCCTCACTGCCCTCTGGTCCCCTGAGTCCTCCCCATGGTGGTCAGGAGGGTTCCGTGAAGAGCATGAGTCTGACCATGTCACTGCCCTGTTCATGCTTGCTTAGCCTCTGTGTCCAGACCCTTCGCCAGCACCCAGAGCCAACACCCGCTGGCTGGCCTGGGGCAGGTGGCCAGGGCAGGTGGCCAGGGCAGGAGGTGGGTCTGGGGCAGGTGGCAGGGGCAGGAGGTGGGCTTGGGCACAGTGAGGAGGTGTCCTCACTGTGTCTGTGCATCAGCCACACTGTCCTTTCTGTTCCTCACACTTGTCCAGTCTGTCCCCCACCAGAGCTGTCCTCTGATCTGCCCATGGCTGATATACAGGTCTCAGCTCAAACTCCACCTCCTGCCTGACCACCTGCCCCAGGCCCACCTCCTGCCCCTGCCACCTGCCCCAGACCCACCTCCTGCCCTGGCCACCTGCCCTGGCCACCTGCCC
>NW_016810038.1:489761-613698 GCF_001698545.2 Rhinopithecus bieti | reverse complement strand
GGGCTTGGGCACAGTGAGGAGGTGTCCTCACTGTGTCTGTGCATCAGCCACACTGTCCTTTCTGTTCCTCACACTTGTCCAGTCTGTCCCCACCAGAGCTGTCCTCTGATCTGCCCATGGCTGATATACAGGTCTCAGCTCAAACTCCACCTCCTGCCTGACCACCTGCCCCAGGCCCACCTCCTGCCCCTGCCACCTGCCCCAGACCCACCTCCTGCCCTGGCCACCTGCCCTGGCCACCTGCCCCAGGTCCACCCCAGGCCCACCTCCAGCAGCAGACACCTGCCGCAGGCCCACCTCCTGCCCCGGCCACCTGTCCCAGACCCACCTCCTGCCCTGGCTACCTGCCCCAAGTCCACCTCCTGCCCCAGCCACCTGCCCCAGGCCCACCTCCTATCCTGGCCATCTGCCCCAGGCTCATCTCCTGCCCGAGACCCATCTCCTGGCCCAACCACCTGCTCTGGCCACTGCCCCAGACCCACCTCCTGCCCCAGCCATCTGCCCCAGGTCCACCACTTGCCCCAGACCCACCTCCTGCCCCGGCCACCTACCCCAGACCCACCTCCTGACCCGGCTACCTGCCCCAGGTCCACCACCTGCCCTAGACCCATTACCTGCCCCGGCTACCTGCCCCAGGCCCACCTCCTGCCCCGGCCACCTGCCCCAGGCCCACTTCCTGCCCCGGCCACCTGCCCCAAGTTCACCTCCTGCCCCGGCCACCTGCCCCAAGTCCACCTCCTGCCCCGGCCACCTGCCCCAGGCCCACCTCCTGCCCCGGCCACCTTCCCCAGGCCCACCTCCTGCCCTGACCACCTGCCCCAGGCCCACCTCCTGCCCCTACCACCTGACAGAAATGAGATGCCAGGCATTGTCCCCAGGTCCCCTGTGTTAGTTACAGCACTCAGCCTGTCTGCACCGGTCTTGAGCAGTTCTTCATCTGCTGGCTTTCTGGCTCCTTCCCTGGACCGCAAGCCCTTGCCGCCCTCCTTGGTGCTGAATGGTGCCTGGCACATAGTAGGCATGTAAAAAGTGTGTGTTGAGAGCATGAGTAAACTCTTCCAAGGGAGGCCACCTGTGCACCCCACAGGGAAGGAAGCTCTGCCTCTGCCCCCTTCTCTGCCATGGTTCTTCAGTGCCCAGAGCAGGGCCAGGCACGGGGGTCTCTGGAAAGGTATCTCTGAGTGGAGAGAGGCTGGCTCCTGGCTGAGAACACAGACACTTAACAGCAATGCCTGGCTTCCCAGAGAGGAGCAGGGTCCTTTTCAGCCACACGCCCTCCGGCCAGCCTGCCCGCGGCCCTCACCGCTCCAGGAGATGGGCTTTGGACGTCCATCAGACAGGAGCTAGCAAATGTCAGTCTCTCCTCAGGGTGGGTGGAGCAGTACGGGTTTCCTTCTGGGCGTCAAGGTCTCTGTGGCTATGGACTCAGAGCTGGCTGAGCCAGGCTGTTTCCCTAGAGAGTCTGGGAAACCCATGGTGCTGGCCCATGCACAGCATCCCCAGCCTCAAGGCTGCTGCCTCCCACGTCCTCAGTAGTGCAAGGATTTGTGTGACCCCAGACGGCCCACAGGAGGACCTGTCTCAGAAGAGGGCTTAGGTCTCCTTCTGGTTTCTGATCTGGGGTAGAGGGATTCTTGGTGCATGCCCTTGGCCGCCACTGCCGCCTCTGTGCCTTTCCCCTACCCTGTTCAGCAGGAACTTCGGGCCAGGTGCAGTCAGTTACCACCGGTTAACTTCACCCTGCAGTGGGGGTAACTGAAGGTTCTGTGAACGCTTTTGGCTAATTTAGAGACTTCTGGCTGCCCCTCCCCGGGAGTGTGAGCATCTTTTCGTCTTCTCTTTGCCCTCCTGCTTTGGGTCTTGCAGGAAGTAATTCACTTCCTGGTGGGTGTTACTGTCCCTGCCCTGGCTGTGGCGCCAGCCCTTCCTCTGGCCTCACCCTGTGTTTTCTGACAGTCCAGGCTATTTTGGGAGAAGGCTGTGGTCACAGTGCTCGTCACCCTGGCTTTCTGCTCAGCCCCTGCAGAGGCTGACGCTTCCTTGCCTTCACAGGCCCGAGAGCCTCTTACAGCATTATCCTAAAACAAAGCTCCAGCTTTTCTTCCCCACCGCTGGGCGAAGTCTTTATTTTTGGACCAAACTAGACACTTACTTGTTTGTAAAGGGAGGTGCTTTTTGGCTCCTAAGAAACTTACCTGGGGTTGGTGGCAGACTTCCTTGGCCTTTTGAGAGCAGGAAACTATTTTTAGAGGCATTTTGGCAACTCTAATAAAGAAAAGAAACAAAGGTAGGTGTGACAACTGCTTGTAATCACACACACAAACACACACGTATACATGTGCAGACGCACATGCACACATATAGGCACATGCACACAGGCACACACATACATACGCACACACATACGCACACACATGCACACCTGCATGGGGAAGCTGGCAAGTTTCTCTTTATTTGGACATTTGGCAAAATCTGAGTCGTAGAAACCTCAATTCAGACATTGCAGGGGTGCGAACTGTCAATATGACTCCTGAAGCTCTGGCTTAATGAGACCCCAACAGGCATTATTTCACTACAAAGGTCACCAGGTAATCTGGTCAAGGGGGACCCAGCACAGAGCTCTCACCTGGTTCCGGGAGGGCTGACTGCAGTGGCAGGTGCAGTCCTAAGAAGTGATGTTGTACAGGGAGCTCCCCTGTAGTTGGTGTGTGTGGCCGTCCCTCTCCTCCCAGAGCCACCTGGGAGGACAGTCAGAGCCATTACCCTAGGCCACGCATGGCCCACACAGCTGCCTTCCCATTGCCAAAGGGTGCACAGGCCTCTGCGTATCCCCAGGTTGCGATTTCAGGCGAAGAGCATCGTGATGTAGTTTACTGCCCTTGTATCAAAGTGGCTCAAAATTAACCCCTGGGCTGTCTGGGAGACCCGCTGTGAAAACACACTCCACATGGCTCTGGTGCCCCCATTAGCACATGGCACATCTGTGCCCTGCCAGGGCCTGGCAATGGGTACGCACAGGCTGCAGGTGGGGGGCACGGTGAGGTGACTGGATGGGAGGGGGCCTCCCGGTCAGTGAGGGCGGGAGAGACCATGGGTAAGTCTTGACCCTTCACGGGCTGAGAAGGGCAGCACCTGTCCATCCTGGGAGGCGTCCCCTCTTCTCCAGCTTGGGAGGGTTTCCTGGCCTGTGCAACTCTGGTCACCCCAAGAGGGCCTGGAATTGGAGCCACTGACCACAGCAAGCCTCTGGGCCACCCCTCTGGGGGCCTCCCTGAGCCATTCTGTAACCCCCAGATCTGCTTCCTATTGCAACTTTTGAATCAGTGTCTCTGTCATTATAAAACCTCATCTGACCCGAAATGAGGCTTATGGAGTACTTCTTATGTTTGCTGTGTCTCACATAATCCCGGGTGAGTCTCACAGACCTGTGAGCTGGTTTTCCTTGTTTTCCAGGTGAGATTCAGGCTCAGAGAGGTTAAATTGTCACCGAGGTCACACAGCGGTGGGTGGTGGAGTGTGTCTGGTCTCTTCTAATCAGTTAGGGCTGCTATAACAAACCACCTGAGACCGGCTAATGGCTAAATCAACAGCAGAAATCATTGCTCACAGCTCCGGAGGCCGGGGAGGCTGGGATCCAGGTGCCAGCAGTTTGGCATCTGTTCGGCCTCTTTCTCTGCTTCCCTGACCATGCCTGTTGCTGCGTCTTCAAGCCTCTGATAAGTGCACTAATCCCATTATTAGGGCAGAGGACCCAACCCCTCCCAAAGGCTCCACCTCTTTGTGCCACTACGCTGGGGCTGGGTTTTAACAGATGGATTTGGGGGTGGGGGATGTGAGCACCCACACCTCTGCAGGGCCTACATCTGTGACCCTCGCTTCCTGGGGTGGAAGCTCACGTCCTTTGCTCAGTCTATGAAGTTGCTTTGGCGTTCAGCTTTTGGAACCTCGGGCTTCCTCCCGCCCACGACGGTGCTGGATGTGCTGAGAAACTCCACTTCGCCTCCTTCATTTGCTTATGAGTTTTCTGCAGGAAACCTCAAGACCTTCCTTTTCCTAGGCTGCTGAGCCCCAGGCTCCAGCCTCTCCTCCAAAGACCTCTCAGTTAGAGGCATCCTGCGTCTTAATAAGCATGATGACAGTGATGATGCAGCTGGGGAACCAATGAGCTACAAGACATCGAATGAGTCTCTCGAACATGGTTTCGTGTTGTGCAGCATGAGCCACTTTCCCGAGTTGGCAAGAGGAGGTCTCACGGCCGCTGACAAATGTCAATGTATTAATACTGATTCCTTTCTTCATGGCCCAGCCGATCTGGGATGAATGTTCAAGGACCAAGCCAGCGGTCATCCCTGTGTTCCACATAACAGGTAAAGCTGCCATGTATTTAGTCCAACAGAGATCGAAGGTCATTATATTCACTTTGTTCAAAAACTTAAGAATAAGCCACAGGTAAAGCATTTAAAGATTCCAGGCAAAGGGAAGTGACATTTAAAACATTCAGTTGCACTGTGTGTGATGCACAGGTGCGATTATTGGCACTGTGAATAAGTCACATCTGGTTTGGATTCCTGCTAGCCAGTTACTCAGCGGGGCCTTCCAGGGCAAGGTGGTCTCACCACTGAGAGGCGGCCCCAGTGGGACCCTAATTGCACCAGCAGTTGTTCCTAATAAGAGAACTAACACATTTCTCTGAATCTCCATGACTCATTCAGATGCCCATCAAGAAAATTCAAACTGAGATGGGATCAGTAAGTCGTGCAGATTGTTGGAGAACTCCCTACGTGGAGGGCATCTGAGTTCACCTTTCGAGAAGGAGAGCATAATGCATCCCACCTGAACACTTCCCCGGCTCGGGTGCTGAGGGTTCAGGGTGTGGTTCACAGGTAGCTATTTGTGTAAAGGGGCTGGCGTCTGAATCCTGTCTTGGCTATTGAGGTTGTTTAAAGGTTGACTTTGGTAAGAGCTGGTTCTACCCACTGATAACTGTTTCTGCTTCTCTGATCCAGTAAGAATCATCCAGGTTGACGCAAAGATCTGTTGCCAACTGGCCCTTATATATGGGGTTTATCATGAAAATAGAAATGCAGCCCCCACCGTGATCACCTCTTAAACAACTGGCCAGTGTGAGAGAATCTCAAGCTTTTTTGTCATTATCCAGCTTGTTTTTGATATTGTGGGGGAGAAGGTGCAGATATGATCACCAGGAGATGCATTCTCATCAGCTCTCCCACCTGGGAACTTTCTCCTTAGCGTGCCTTCTCTCCATTCCTGCCTGTTTAAATCCTACAGGTGCCTTCTCTCCATTCCTGCCTGTTTAAATCCTACAGGTGCCTTCTCTCCATTCCTGCCTATTTAAATCCTACAGGTGCCTTCTCTCCATTCCTGCCTATTTAAATCTTACAGGGGCCCAAACAGACCCACTTAGTGGCTGTGAGACTGTGGGTGAATCACAGTTCACTCAATAAGCCTTTTTTTCTTATCTACACAGTAGGGATATTTTGAAGATTAAATGAGAGATATGTATAAAATATGCACTGTGACTAACACGTAGAAGTGCTTTTTCCTCTTCTTCCTCCTCAACCATCAACATTATTATCATTAAATATGAGTGTTTCACTGATTCTTCCCTGATTCCTCCCCCACTACAACCACCACCACCATGCTTTCCCTGTGGTGACCTGTTTTCTCATGGCACCTGTTCCTCAGTACAATACCTATCCCTTATTCAAGCCCCTTTTTGTTTCCTACCTGGAAGGCATTTTTGTGGGCCTCCTTCAGCCTCCTTGATCAATGCCAAGCCTGTGTGCAGAGTAGGTCCTTGCTAAGTATTTGGTGGAAGGAGGCCAGGGCCTTATATAGCCAGCGTGTAGGATGAAACTTCTTTTTGACCAAAACGTGGGGGAGATTGTCAATGTAGATTCTCACCTCAAAGGGTTGACTGCCCAATTCATTGAGAATCAGTTGAAGGTAAGAGTCCCTGAGTCCTGGCTCCTGTTCCACCTGCTTTCCCTGCTGGACTTTACAAGGGAGGACTGAGATGTGTTCCTTCCTATCTCTCTTCTGTTGAAACAACACTTGCCCAGTAGAAGCACATCCCAGTCTCGCTCAGGGAAGAGCAATGACTGGGGAGTGAAGACAGGTGGTCTGGGTGAGTGGGCAGATTCTGGCTATCAGGCACAGGTGTGTAACCTTGGAATGACATGCCTCTTCTCTGTGTCTTAGCTCCTTCTCACTGTGAGGTTCACAGCAAGGGCTGGAGACCCGCCTGGGTTGGAATCCTGACTCAACTGTTCTTAGCTGTGATGTTCCTGAACAAGCTACTTTCCCTCTCTGAGTGACTGATGCTTCCCTGTAAAGTGAGGATGCTCTAGGCAGCCACACCCCATGGACACCTGAGAACTTAGTGAGTTATCATCTTCCATGTGGCTGGCACAGTGCATTGTTAGGCAGTGGTGGTGAAGATGATGGTGATGGTTATGGTAGCGATATGATAATAACACTAATGATGATGATGATAATGATGGTGGTATGATGACGTTGATGATGGTGATGATAACAGTGGATAATGATGGTGATAATGATAGTGATGATGATATTGATGACAATGGTGATAATTATCATAATGGTGATGATGATGATGATGATGATGGTGATTATGGTAATAGTGATGACGGTGATGATAATGATGGTGATAGGAATGAATAATGATAACAATAATGATGATGGTGATTGTAATGGTGATGATGGTGATGATAATGGTGATAATGATGATAGTGATGATGGTAATGATGATGATGGTGATAATGATGGTAATGATGATGATGGTGATAATAATGATGGTGATGATAATGATGGTGATGATGGTAATGATGGTGATGGAGAACATAATGATAATGACAAAACTGATGGAGATCATAATGATAATGTGATGATGACCATGATGCTGCTAATAACAATGGATGATGATGATGATGATGTTGGAGATCATAATTATAATGATAAAATTGATGGAGATCATGATGATGCTGCTGCTGATAACAATGGATGATGAGGAGAAGGAAGAGGAAGATGATGATAATGACGACAATGACAAGATGATAAAAGCAGATCATGATGAAGGGGAAGATGACGATGATCATGATCGTGATGGTGATGATGGTGTATAGATACTTCCTGGGTCTAATCCTCAGGTTTCTTCAGTATTTCCTTGAAGAGTTTTGCATGCGTCCATTTTCGAAGCCTCTCCCTGTGAGTGCATCAACCTCATATTTTCGCACCATGTTGAATTGTCCTCCCTGCTTGGGAAGCTTGACATTCCATTCCATGACCTTCATAATCTATAAGATTTCTATTTCTTTCAGCTGTGATTTTTCCTTCAGTATGTGTGCTTTATTCTACTTTCTAAACCTGTGCCTGCACCAGTCATTTGCCCTGCTGTGAAGATAGAAATGGCGCTTCCTTCTTTCCTCTGGCAATTCTGAGATGTGTGAGTTTCTGCCCTGGGGTTTTTAGTTTTCTGAAACTGCAGGGGGTTAATTAGTTTGGTTATTTCACAATAGCATTTACAGTTTTCTTATTAACTGGGAAGACATCCAAGGACTCCTACTCTTCATTGGGGTCTTTTGCAATGTTTTAGTCACAAGGATGGGTGGTAGGACTTGCAGAGAAGCCAGGAACAAGGAGAGATCAGAGTCATTGAAATCACCTCTAACTATCCTCAAAAAGTCATGGGGCTCAGTTTGTCTTTTTGGTTTGACCAAGCAGAGAAATATTAGACAATGCACAGCTTAATTGTTCAACTATTCATTTTCTACAGATTTTGCTTCACAACACTTAAAAAGCAAAAGTTATCAAGATACTTTAAGTTGGGAGATTGGGAAAAAATTGAAGAGAAAAAAAATCAGAGTATCAGGATCTTAAAGCCAGCAGAGGTTTTTTCTTCACCCAAAAATCTCAAAAGGGAACATTCTTTCTTGGCAACAGTTGAGTAGTTGTACATAAGATTTGACAAGGAATGGAAGTGGAAGAGCCAAAGATGTTGTTTTCTCACCGTGAAGACTCGTTCTCCAGAAGAATGGGAATCGGTGAATGAGGCCCCGTCTGGACTTGGGGACTTGTCTCTTGCTGCTTATCCTGCCTAGATATTTGCTGCCTCCCCAGTCTGCCTGGTCCTCTGACCCAGATTTAACTTTCATTTGTTCATGGAGTCTTCCCGACCCTCCAGACTAAGTTGCTCCCCGACTGACCATTGCCGTTTATATGTAATAATAATATCAAGCACTTGCCCAATGCAGAGATTTAAATTAGAATTAAAAGAGACTTTTAATTATACTTAATGATTCCCCAGAAAGTGTTTATTTTTAAAAATGTTGAACTATCCTCAGGGCCAAGATAATATTGTAAGGCTGAGAATCTTAGAGAAGTTCCATCATTCGTTTTATGTGTGTGTTTCTGCTGTTTCTGAAGCAAACACCCAGAGATGCTCTTGAACATGTCTCCAAAGAGGTTACCTGGGAAATTCATTGCAGTTTTCTTCATCATGGCAAAAACAAACAAACAAAAGCAAACGAAAATGCCCAATGATAGGAGAGTAAATATGCAAATTGTGGTATATTCAAGCGTAACAATTCTGTAATAAGCCACACGCACACACACATACATACACGCGCGCGCCCACGCGCACGCACGCACACACACACGCACACGCACTCGCACGCACACACATGCACGCGCACACACGCACGCACACACACATGCACGCCTGCACACGCGCACACACACGGTGCGTCGCACATGCACACACACGTGCGCACACACGTGCACACACACGCACACTGTATATATGTTCATGTTCCCATGGATGAATCTCTAACATATTGGTATATAAAAATTGCAAAACTATTTTGACAAAAATGGTATTGTTTATATGATGTTTAAAAACATCCCCAGATACTATATTTCATTTATGTGTTCATATGGAATGAAAGCATGAATGTGAACAGAGAGGACACACAGACCAGTTTCCAAATTGTGGCTCCCACTGTGGAGGAAGGGACCAGTGTGGAAGACAGTGAGCAAACAGGTCTTCCACTGATGATGATGATGGTGATGATGATGGTGTAATGTGTGATACTTTGACTAGAACGTGTGACACTTCCTGGAGATCTGAAGCAAAGATGATGAATGTTCTCACTTGCTAAATTTAGGTGGAGTGTGTGTGTGCATTGCACGTGTGCATGCGTGTGTGTGATCATTTTTGGAACATTCCTGTATGTTTGAAATATTTCATAGTTAAATAAACAGTGGTGGTCTTGTGATGGGCTTGATGAAGAGATTGTAGGGTCATGCAGAAAGCTGTGAGAGCAATTGAGCGACTTTGTGGTAGGTTATGAAAGAAATTGTGATGTGGGCTTCCTGCCTGCTCTTTGCCTTTCTCCAGATCTGTGCCGTGGACACCCAGATATTTCCTCATGCTCAGTTCCCTGCAGGCATCCCTGGGGATTGGAAGTCTTAGAGGGATCCATTATCTGATGGAGAATTCGAGAAGGACTCTTCCATGTGCTGGATCAGAGCAACTATTCAGTGTCCACTATAGGGCAACTGATTTAGAATGTTCGAAGGGAACAGTCCTCTGAATTAATCCCACCTCTGAAGAGTTATTTAAATGCTATCTCATTACCTCTGAGTTCCTTTTATGAATAAAAAGGGTATTACCAAGTTTAAGATGAGTTAATTAATGAAGTATAATTCCCAGAAAGCCTCTTTGACATAATTTAAAAACCCAGGTAGGTATAATCCCATCATTTAAAACTTTGAATGGGAGACTGGAAAATAATATTCTGATTGTGGGATACAGTAACCCCAACAAGGGAAATGGAGTGAAGGGAAGGTGAGCTAGCAAGGGAGAGAAGGTCAGGCATTGGGAGAGCCAACAGGTGACGAGGAAAGAGACTCAGCCTGACCCTGAGTCACAGTGTACAGTGGAGGGCACCAGGAGGATGGTGTTAGCTGAACATATGGATGAGTTGCCAACAGCCAGAGCCTCTGACAGGGAGCCAGCTGCCAACCCGCCACTGTCCAACACATAATGCAGCCTCCATTGTGGGTGAATAAACCCAGTCCGGCATCCATCTGTCTGAGATATTTTACTAAAGGGGCTTCTCCATGAGGTGGCAACGTGGACTTTCCAAATAGGCTTCTGTCATGATCTGTGTAAAGTTATGCATCATGATATAATTGCCGGACCAAGGACTTAGAGTGGGCCATAAAACAAGCGACTGTTTCTTTTATTTATTTGTTTCCTTTTTTTTTTTTTTTCAAGACAGGGTCTTGCTGTGTTGCCCAGGCTGGAGTCCAGTGGCATGATCAGGACTCACTGCAGCCTCCATCTCCTGAGCTCAAGCAATCCTCCTGCTTAAGCTTCCTAAATAGCTGGGACCACAGGCACACACCCCCATGCTCAGCTGACTTTTTATTTTAAGAGACAAGGTCTCACTTTGTTACCCAGGCTGAGATAGTTTCTTAGCCCATTGGGTTGATACTTGATTCTGTTTACCTGTAAAGTCCTGAATATTGGGGAGCAAGTAAATAAATCTAAGTTTTTGCCCAGTAAGGGCTACACTGGCTACAACTTCATGAGCACAGTTTCAAAATGTGAACTAGGTGTTTGCTTACATCTGCCAAGCAACAGAAAGCAACGTCCCCATTAGGCAGACGCAGCAGGTAGCAGCAGCCTTGCAGTCTGCTACGCCAGGCCACTTGGGACCAAACCCTTCCTTACCTCCTTCCCTGGAGAGACAGTCACGATCCTGGCCTTCACCGCAAGCTTGCCCTGCTTGCTCTGCTTGCTCGGTCAAATAAAGTGCGAGCATGAGATAAACACATTTCAAGGAGTGACTGCTGTTGCAGTGTGTTCTGTGAATTTTTCCACTATTTTAAAAGAAGAAATCATTTTGGTTGAAGGCATTGCTCTTGGTTGTGATCAAACAGAAGGGGAATAAGTGCTTAGCACAAAATGCGGCACAGAGCTTGACCTGCAGAAATGTTTGTCATTGTTATTACTTTCATTAAACTTTGGCTTCTGCTATGCAAACTCAGGAGAGAAATAAATGACTCCAGTGACAGGGAAAGCAATTTTATGGCCTAATATTGACCAAATCTGGGAGTTGTGAGGTAGCCAAAAAATAGCATTACCTTTGTTTGACCAAACTGTCAGGGCAAGATTACTTGGTTTCATATACTTTTTTTTTTCTTTTTTTTAAATAAAGTGGTGTTGAGGAAGGAGTTTGAGATCATGATTCTTAGCAGCCTTGAAAACTGGCAAATGAGAAGACTGGTGAATAACATTATTCCAAAGCAGAAGCTCCTTCTTCTTAGATGATAAACACTTTGTTGATTAATTGCCATGAGCTATTAATAGGCAAGCTGAGTAATTGGAAGTGATTGGCAGAAGGTCTCATGAGCCCATCTGTTTGTTGCATTTGTATGACCATTTTCAGCGTAGGGCATCTTCAAAGTGCGATGGAGAAGCTTGGAGAGCGACAGGCCAGAGACCAAGTGAGCAGGACTTGGAGACGCCCGTCCTGCCTTGAGAGGACCCAGGACAGTCCTTTCCTAGGGGTTTGCATCTCCTTTTCTTGCCCACAGTATCAGTTAAGCATGGAATGCGGAGGAAGCTGATTGTTTAATCTGGGAGTCTGGAACTCACAAAACTCTTTAGAAATGCTTAGCCCACAGTGGGTGAAGCTGTTGGCAGTGGTGGCACTGAGGCAGAGCTATGGATGACTGCCAGCCGTGCATTTAGGGTCTGAGGAAGGGGAGGCTTTCATCTCCTGGGACAGCAGTGATTGAAAAGATGAGGCTATATGACTTAGACCAGTGGTTCTCCACCTTTTTGGCACCAGGGACCAGTTTCATGGAAGACAGTTTTTCCACAGATCAGGGGTGGGGGGTGGTTTGGGGATGCTTCAAGCACATTACATTTATTATGCACTTTATTTCTCTTAGTATTGCATTGTGATATATAAAGAAATAATTACACAAGTCACCATGACGTACAGTCAGTGGGAGCCTGAGGTTGCTTTCCTGCAACTAGACAGTCCCATCTGGGGGTGATGGGAGAGAGTGACAGATCATCAGGCTTTAGATTCTTATAAGGAGTGTGCAACCTAGATCCCTCGCCTATGCAGTTTACAATAGGATTTGAGCTCCTATGAGAATCTAATGCTGCCGCTGATCTCACAGGAGGTGGAGCTCAGGTGAGAATGTGAGCCATGGGGAGCGGCTGTAAATACAGAGGACGCTTGGCTCACTCACCTGCCGCTCACCTCCTGCGATGCAGCCCTGTTCCCAACAGGCCACAGACCTGGACCAGTCCAGGCCTGGGCGTTGGGGACCACTGACTCAGACCGTTCATTCTGCCCTGGCTGGGAAGGATGTGCTGCAGTATCCCGGGCAGGGAGCTGCACACAGAACCTCTTCTCTGGAGATTTCCTTGACTTGGAAGTGATTCTCTCTTAATCATGGAGACCATGGGAGCCCAGGGGGCAACAGATGAAATTTATGAACAAAAAAACTGTTTTAAACTTCTGTGCGGCCATTATGGCCAGACATAAAGGTGGCATCTTAAATGAACATTAGCCTCTTTAAAAACAAAAACGAAAAGTAACACGAGCAATCGAAGCCTCCTGAATGTGAATGGATTTGAAGTCGCCCATCTGTGGCCCAGTGCTCTCAACTAGACGTTTCCCCGACCCTCATAGATGACCTCACTGGTGGTGAAGGGACATGCTGATGAGTTCAGAGGCTCTGGGCGCCTCATCGTGTCATTTCAAAGCTGCTGCTCCGGGTGGAGGATGCCCATTTCGTGCTGTGGCTGGTGACGCACACATTTGCCGATCCCCCTTTTGGAATACGTTCTGTTTCTGAAGAGTTTTTGCGCTTAGCATGCGTAGTTTGGGTAAGTAGATGAATATCTGTTCTAGGCTGGAAAATAAGACCCAAAATGATTGTGACTTAAGGTAAAAGAAACTTCAGGTTAGCAGTCCTTGCCAAAAAATGATTTTCATTCAGATTGTATCAAGGGATTGGCCGGGAGCCAGGAACATGAAAAGAACAATATTTAACTAGAATTCTTGAATAGTTATGTGAGAAAATGTGTGTGCGCATGGGTGTCTGCTGTGCATCAGTGTTGGAGCCCAGGCGGATCTCAAGCAATGTTTGTGATGTGTTTAAGAAACACATCAGTTTTGTGTATTTGTTTAAGATCCTGCAGCAAGAATAGAAAACTCTCAGTGGTTCCAGTGGCAGTCAGCATAGGCAAGTTATGCTTGCAGTAACAAATGACCCTGGGGTCTCAGTGGCTTCCAAAAAGGCTCATCATGTTGTTGTGGTTTGCGTCACGTCTCCAGTAGTCTGGAGTCCTGGCTGAAGTTGTTAGGGGCTCTTCTAGTACCATGTGAGTTTGCTTTAGAGCACTTTTCCCAGCTCATGTTAGAAACAGATTGGCATGATTATTAGGCTTGAAGCTCTGAGAGGGTATGGGCCATTATGTCAACTTCATGTGCCTGTCACAGCAAAGACAGTTGGTCACATCAGCTGAAAGAATGGGGCCCACTTAGGCTAGACACTACAGGGGCCAAGATTAAAAACAAAACAAAACAACAAAACACTGAATAACTCCTTGAGAAATTGACTTCACTTAGATTTAAAGGGTTGTACCTATGTGAAGAATGAAGAGGACTGTTCCAGGAAGAGGAACAAGTTTGAGCAAAGACACAGGAGCGTGGTGAAACTCAGTGCACCGAGGACTTCCAGGAAGTTCCACATGAGCAGTCACTGTGGGACTGAGGGAAGCACTAATGAGGACTTGGGAGGAGACGGGTTAGGGCCAGCCTTAATGGACGAATGGAATGGTCCATGGGACCTGCTGGGGTTGACACTGATGCTTTGTTCTTTGTGTATATTCTTACACCCTTTGATGGGTTCAGCTATAAGGCTTTACTTCCACTGGGGTCACACACGGAGGCTGTACATGGACTGGGCCCTCAGTTTGCATGTCCATTTGGGAATTACTGCACGACTGGAATGACTTGGCCAGTCTGTCAGGCTTTTCTATTTGTTTATTTGTAATTATTCTTCTGTCCACAATCAAGAAAGGATTTGAAGTAATTTTCAGAAATACAGACATAAATTATGGTTGTTAACATGGTGAGTTCAAGAGAAGCAACTTATTGAAGTTGTGTCTGTTCTTTTTTCGTGAATGTTCTCAAGTATTTTTGTTTTCTACATTTGCCATTGTTCTCAGTGACAAGGTAACCAGGGGCCAAACCACCCCTTCACTAAGAAGTAAGGCATTGTGTTTCCCTGTTGCTCATTAATTTAGAGAGTTCCACACATGCTGCCAGTTCCTAGATTGATTTTTCTTTGTGATTTTTGGCTAGATCCTTGTTTCCCAGTGTCTTGTGTTCAACTTTAATATTTTACTTTTTGTGTGATGTCTATAATACTAACACAAGCTCACAGGCAATGGCTCAAAATAAGACTTTCCTAAGATTAAAATTGATCATATGAAGCCACCAATCAAGGGTCAGAATCAGCAGAATTATAGAACACTTCCTCGGCTTTGGATCCTTTGAAACAGTCATGTTGTGCACCGGCTATTGGCCTGCAGACTCAAGTCTAGGATGCACCTGAGTGCGAGTGAGATCGCTCAGGTACAAGGCCAAGTCCAAGGTAGAGCTACTTATGCCCAGGTCACAGTGGGGGCAGAAGTGATTTTTATAGCGTTTGGATTCCTAGCTGTCTCTTCCGGTGAACAATCCAATTCTACCAAGAGTCAACGCTTGCTCGCAATGAGAAACCTAAATGGGTTCTGTGTGTGCATTTCGGGCCAGGCCCAGTGCGCCTCCCTCGCTGCTGGCATATTTGCAGTTACATTCATCTGTAAAAGTCATAGTTCCACCCAGTGAAACCGAGAGGGACAACATGCCATGTTCTTCTCTACTGTCTCACCTGGAGTAGTTTTAAAACCTCAGGCAACACCACCCCGCAATGATTAGTATAGTGAAACTCAAGCCCTCTGGTTTTTAAAACCAGTGTTCGTTCTTGTAATTAATTTGCCATGTTTCACCGGGAACATAATGTTTCATTGAACGTTCCGTATTTCATTTTTACTCAGCTGAATGTAGTATGGGGTAGAAGAAGTCCGTGAGGACAAGGTAACCGTGCCTTTATGGAATACCCAGGACGGAAAATCTATCATAACAATGTAAGGAGCCCTACCTGGGACACTCCTAACGATGCGTTCATCTTATTAGACAGGAAATGTTGATTCACGGCCTGTCAGGTTTACCTTCCCTTCTAGCTATGAGCAGGGGAACAGGGGAAGAGAGAGTTTGTGGCCCCTGCACTGACAACCTGAACGGACAGCAAGGAAGCGGCTGCCAGGAGCGAGTGGTGTTGGTGCTTCATCCTCAGGGAGGGCTCTTTGTGCTTCTGGGTTACAGACTAGAGAGGTGGATGACGCCTGCTGCCGGCAGGAAAGACATGGACAAGAGGAGAGACGCCCTCCAAGGTACACATTCCTTAGGGTGCCCTGTCAAGCTCTGCTTCTTCTATTCAGTAAATGTTTGCTAAGCACTTACTGTGGACCTGGTATTTTCTAAGCATCCGGTGGTGCGTTCTCCTTTCCTCACGCGGGTGGCACTCCCCTGGGAGAAGCAGAACACACGGGGAAGTGCACAGCGAGTGGATCCCACGCGGGATAAATGCTGCAGGGAAATCAGCGCCGTGGGCTGGAGGCTGAGGGGCTGATGTGCAGTCAGGACGGTCTCTCCCGGGGTGAGGTGCTCATTCCATTCTGTCAGGCCCTGGGCTGAGTGTGTCTGGAAGAGGGAACGGTAGAGGCAGGAAACTGAGACCAGGAACTGAGTCAGGAAGTCCTAGAAGAACCACAAGGCGGCCCCAGGGGCCATGAGTAGAATCAGTGTATGGTTGGTGTGGTTGGAGGGAGGCAGGGATCAGCCAGGCCGGCCATGGGGCCCCAGCAAGGTGCTTGGGCTGCATTCCCAGGGCCACGAGGAGGCTTTGGAGGGTCAGAGCAGGAATGTGCTGTTGGATTTGAGGTTTAAATTAAGCTCTCTGCTGGCTGGGCATGGTGGCTCACACCTTAATACCAGCCTTTTGGGAGGCTGAGGCAGGCGGATCACCTGAGGCCAGGAGTTCAACACTAGCCTGGCCAACATGGTGAAACCCCATCTCTACTAAAAATACAAAAATTAGCCGGGCGTGGTAGCACATGCCTGTAATCCCAGCTACTCGGGAGGTTGAGGCAGGAGAATCGCTTGAACCCAGGAGGCAGAGGTTGCAGTGAGCTGAGATCACACCATTGGATTCCAGCCTGGGTGACAGAGCGAGACTCTGTCTCAAAAAATAAATAAATAAATAAAATAACCCCTCTGCTGTGGCGTGAGAATGGAATCCGGGGGCCAGGGTGCAGCAGGAAGCCAGGCTCTGCGCTGTGCAGGTGAGAAGCAACAGTGAGTGGGCCAGGGCGGGACTTAGATCATATTGACTCCACATACAAGTGCTCCCCATCTGTCCCTCATCCACAACCCACATTCCCAGGCAGCTCTGCTTGCTCCCCTGCAGATTGGCACATATGTCTCATAAACCATTTCTCCCATCATCTAATGTGGTTTCATGGCTGTCTCCTCCATTAGCCCCAGGGTTCTTCAAGGTCAGTACCATGTTTTACTAACTTCATCCGTAGAACCCAGTGTAGGGCCCGAACTCCCAGCAGGAATCCACAGTACCACTGACTCATGGACTGCGGTCCTCAGAACCTGACCTCTGTGGGAGACCAAAGTCATAGCCTTGTGCCCTACATGGCCCCGGGGCCCTGCCTGCATTCAGAAGACAGGTGACAGCCGTGCTGCTACCTGGCCAAATGCTTGCTGCACACATTTTACTAGTGGCAGCTGAGTCTGCACGATGGCCAGTGTGGTTTTAGAAATGTGCACATAGTCAGATTAGACGAAGCTTCTGTCTTAGATAATTCCAAATGTTCTTACTTGGATTTTGCTTAAAGGAAAAGCAAAACTATCTACACATTTCCCCCTCTTCATACTTTACCAAAAAGAAAGAAAAAAAAAATATAAGAGGATATTGACTCCCACGATGCTTCCTGTGGTGACTAAATATAAATATGGATGACAGATCGCTGAAGGAATCATTAATGGCAGCTGTCAGTGCTATTTAAAATGAATTAGACCTTTCCAGTTTCCCTCTAGTGTGAGCGCTGAGAGACACTTAAGGCTGTTCTGATTCATCATGGACCTGGAAGTCCGTTGTTCAGCTTAGTCAGGAGACGTGGATGCTTATCAGGCAGAATAAGCCGGTGGGGGGTGGTGTTTGTGAAGCACCAACTCACCTTCTTTGTCTTATCACATTTGACGGGGTGTGCTTTCCTGGTTCGGCACAGGACGTCGGTCTCTTCAACTTCAGCTGATTTGAATTGAGACCCACCACCAGGTGGGAAGCATGGCATTTGAACCGTGCCTGGATTATCAGATGAGCGCTCTGTCTGTGAAGTCTGAGAGTCAGAGGGAATAACACGTCCTTACAATGAGGAACAGCCCTTTCCATGGTTAAAGGGAAGAATGGAAACCCACGTGTGTATTATCAGGGAAGACTTTCCTCTGGGAACAGGTGTGCCTGTAACATGGTGGCTTCTCACTGGTCTGTTTTGCCCCATCATGGTAAACATTTCTACATTTGGAGAGAGTAGGTATATTAGTCTGTTCTCACGCTGCTAATGAAAACATATACCTGAGGCTGGGTCATTTATAAAGGAAAGAGGTTTAATGGATTCGCAGTTCCACATGGCTGGGGAGGCCTCACATTCATGGTGGAAGGTGAAGGAGAAGCAAAGGCACATCTTACATGACAGCAGGCAAGAGAGCGTGTGCAGGGGACTCCCCTTGATAAAACCATCAGATCCCTTGAGACTTATTCGCTGTCACGAGAACAGCACAGGAAAGACCCACCCCCATGATCCAATGACCTCCCACTGGGTCCCTCCCATGACACATGGGAATTCAAGATGAGATTTGGGTGGGGACACAGCCAGACCATGTCAATAGGAGACAAGGGAAGTGCTGCCAGCGGGTCTCTCCACCAAGACGTAGAGAGGCTGAAGGCTGCCCGCTTTGTCTCATCTTAAAGCTGAGCTTCCAGTGAGAGTCTCACTTCTGTTCTCTTTAATTTTCTTTCACTTCCTGTGTTTAAATAACCCAGGATCAGTTTATGCATCTCGACGTCGTCTTTTGATAATCTGGCTGACTCTCTCCAAATGGCGGGGAGTTTATGACCCTGAGCAGGTGGGCATGTGGGCAGAAGTGAGAACAGGACTTCAGGAAGTATAAAAACATTTGTCGCTTCCGAAGGGCCTCTTTCTTCCTGGCTTTGAAATAAACCCTCCAATGATAGCCAATAACTGTTTCTGTCTCCAGTATGGAAGAGAAAGCCATTTGGATTTTTGGATATAATTGACACAAGGTCTCTAAAAGCTCTTGTTTGTTTTCCATTTGTTTTGGAGCTACATTTGAAAGAGAAGAGGCATAGAGGCCTGCAGCCCCTCCTCTCCTGGCTGCCCAGGGCTTCTGGGAATAACGGTGGTGGTGGGAGGCCCACATTGTGCCGCAGTTATTCCTTTATGTAGTTAGCTTCCTGTTGTATTTTACACTGTGCAGCTCCAGCATCCTGGGTTTTGTGCTTGGAAGATCACACGTCTGTCATGGGACAGAGTGCCTGTCTATACAGATTATGGGCCACTTCTCAGGAACTGGCCTGCAGCCCCGACGGACAGGCTGGGTCATCAGGAACAGACAGCGGGGCCCCTGCAGGGCCACATGTGCTCTACCTGCCCCAACCCAGGGCTGTTCCATAGCCGTGGAGTTGGTGGTTCTGGGGAGAAAGGTGGCTGCAACTTGGGATTCAGCCCCAGCTTCGCAGCCGGGTGTGGCAGGTCCCGTGCTGGGTAGGATTCAGCACTTCTGGGCTGAAGTTTGCCTTGTGAGCACCAGCTAGTGTTTGATGTGAACTGAATCATGGGGGACAAAACGCACACCTGAGGTGTGAGCCAGTTAATTTACAAGGTCAGTGAGGAAAAATCCTGCAGGCGCCTGGGGAGGGTGAGCAGAGCCAGGCTCCAGACGAGGCCGGGAGCTGGGGTGTTGGCTGATGTCCCCATTGCTGGGTGCTGCCGGGCATGTGTGGACCTGGGGTGTGGCACGTCAGGCCTCATCGGGAGGTCTGCGGAGTGAAAGCTGGGATTCCCCAGAACTCCCTTCCGTGCCTCATGAGGCATGTCCTTGTGTTGTGAAGAATCACACAGTCACTCGTGGAAACGGCCCTCAGGGGCAGTCTTGCTGATCCGCCTGCAAATAAGACTCCTCTGAAGCCAACCATGTACGTGGAAAGGAGCATGTGCTCCTAAGGTTTCCAGGAGGGGAAAGGACCAAGTTCATGTGGGACCCAGCTTAGAGCACAGCTCACCCCCCGGGGCAGGGCAGCGCATGCTACTGTTTGAGTGGTGGCCTCGTTGCCAGACTCAGCCCAGCACCAGGAGCCCAGGAGCTCCTCTCCTCCTGCCCCTGCCCACTGGGACAGTCACGTCAGGAAGGAACTGGGTGCATGTGGAGAGGAGGCAGCCACCCTCCAGTGCCACAGAGGCCAGTGGAACACCTCTGACCTTGCCTCTCCCACCCAGGGTCAGGCAGATCCCCGCCCTCTCCCAGTGCCGTGAGGCCATCGGGACACCTCTGACCTTGCCTCTCCCACCTAGTGTCAGGCAAAACCCCCATGGTGCTGCGAGGCCAGCGGAGCACCTCTGACCTTGCCTCTCCCACCCAGGGTCAGGCAGATACCCCCCTTCCCCGGTGCTAATCGCGCCCTCAAGTGGCCTGGAGAGGAAAGTTGTGTTTTGAGTGGAAAATTGCCACTCTTATGGGAAGGATCCTGTGTTGGAAACTCGAGCTTCACTTGGAATTATGATTCCTTGAGCATGTCGCATGCTGCCTTTTTTTATTTTCTAGGAATAATTTTGAAAGGAAATATTGTACACATTGAAGAGTGACTCAATACAGAGACCGTCGCTCTAGGCTGAGCCGGTCTGAAGCAGGGGCCAGGCATGCGCTGCGTCCTGAATGCTGCGGTGGGACTGGGGGGCAGCTGTGGTGGGGGCAGTGCCTTGGGTGGCACAGCCGCCCGCCCTCCATCCCCGGGCAGCCCGTGTTCAGGGCCTGCTCTCATCCCTGCTTTCAGATGCTGGGGAGGCCAGGTCATGGCCATTTCCATGGGCTCTGCCTCCCTGGATCAACCAACCACAGATCAGGAATATTCGGAGAAAGAATTGTGCCTGTGCTGAACATGGACAGACTTTTTTCTGGTCATTCTTCCCTAAACAATATAGTCTAACAACTGTGTACATAGCATTTACACCGTATTCCCTATTATAAGTGGTCCAGAGATGATGTGAAGTCTGTGGGAGGGGGTGCATGGATTCTATGCACACACTGCGCTATTTCATATCAGGGACAGATATGGCATGTGCGGAGGTGGGTCTTGGAACCAGTCTCCCACTGATACCATGGGACAGCTGTATTCTTCAGCATAAACGACATTTACTAGACATTGTTCTGCAACTTACTTTTGTTGTAATTTTTATTTTTTGTGGATACGTAGCAGGCATGTATGTTTATTTTTTGTGGATGCGTAGCAGGCATGTATGTTTATTTTTTGTGGATGCGTAGCAGGCATGTATGTTTATGGGAGGGTGTGAGATGTTTTCATACAGGCGTGACATGCACCGTAATCCCATCAGGGGAATGGGATACTATCCCCTCAAGCATTTATCCTTTGTTTAACAAACTATCCAGTTACACTCCTTTAGTTATTTTTATTTTTATTTATTTTTTTGAGACAGAGTCTTACTCTGTTGCCCAAGCTGGAGTGCAGTGGCACAATCGCAGCTCACTGCAGCCTCCACCTCCCAGGTTCAAGCGATTCTCCAGACTAGGCCTCCTGAGTAGCTGGGACTACAGGCACACGCCACCATACCAGGCTAATTTTTGTGTTTTTAGTAGAGATGGGGTTTCACTATGTTGGCCAGGCTGGTCTCAAACTCCTGGCCTCAGGTGATCCACTTGCCTCAGCCTCCCAAAGTGCTGGGATTACAGCTGTGAGCCACCACGCCCAGCCTCCTTGTAGTTATTTTTAAGTGTACAATTAGATTATTATTGAGTGCAGTCACCCTGTTGTGCTAACAAATCCTAGTTCTTATTCATTATTTCTAACTTTTTTTTGCGCTCACTCACCATCTCCACTTTGCCCCACTACCCTTCCCAGCCTCTGGCTACCTTTCTCCTCCTCTCTATCTCCATGAGTTCATTTGATTTTTAGCTTCTGTAAATAAGTGACAATGTGCAAAGTTTGTCTTTCTGTTCTGCAACTTACTTTTAAAATTTAATATATATTGAAATACATGCTGTGTCAGAACAAAGAGTTTTACCTCATTAAAAAAAATCCCTGATTAAAATTTATTTAGTCACTTTTGGTGACATTCATTTGTTGACAGCGTTGTCCCTCATGAGAGCCAGTGTTTTTCCACAATGCGCTGAGCACGTCTGAACATGTGGCAAACGTCTTTACATTGCTTTAGAAAGGACCGCACCAGCCCACGTGCCTGCCAGCGGAGCGTGAGCCATAGGAGGGGTAGCCTCTGTGGTGCGCGGGGCGTCCAGCCCTTTTCGTTTCTGACCCGGTGGAGAGAAAACAAAGCGTTGTATTTTGTTTAGAGTTCTGTCGCCTGGTTCTGGTGGGGTAGGCCGCCTCGTGTTTGAGCCTATTTGTATTTCTCCTTGGATTTCTTTCAGTTGAGAATTAATTTTATTTGTTTGAGACAGTCTCCCTCTGTCACTTCAGGCTGGAGTGTAGTGGCGTAATGATGGCTCACTGCAGCCTCAACCTCCTGGGTTCAAGCAATCCTCCTGCCTCAGCCTCCCAAGTAGCTGGGAACACAGATGCATGTCGCCATGCCCAGCCAGTTTTTTTATTTTTTTATTTTTAGTAAAGATGGGGTTTGGCCATGTTGCCCAGGCTGGTCTTGAACTCCTGGGCTCAAGCAATCCTCCTGTTTTGGCCTCCCAAAGTGCTGAGATTACAGGTGTGAGCCACTGCACCTGACAAAACTATTTTTAAAAACAGCAATTTTGGGCTGGCTGCAGGGGCTTATGCCTGTAATCCCAGCACTTTGGGAGGTCAAGGTGGGCAGATCATGAGGTCAGGAGATTGAGATCATCCTGACTAACACGGTAAAACCCCATCTCTACTAAAAATACAAAAACTTAGCCAGTCGTGGTGGCGGGCACCTGTAGTCCCAGCTACTCGGGAGGCTGAGGCACGAGAATCGCTTGAACCCAGGAGACGGAAGTTGCAGTGAGCCGAGATTGCACCACTGCACTCCAGCCTGGGTGACAGAGTGAGACTTCATCTCAAAAAAGTAAAAAATAGCAATTTTACTAAAAAGTAATTTGAGTCTACTATATCTAATTCACATAAATAAAGACCTCTTTGTCTCCCTGCATCCTCTAACCCACTCCCTAGCTACACTGTATATTTAACAAATATCTTTCTAAAAATGTTGTACAAACACATATAAGCACAAATATCCATACAGATGGACTGTATGTGCTTATATGTATATACAAGCACATACAGTCCATCTCCCACAAAAGCATCAGTATTGTCCTGTGAATTTGCTTTGTTCAATAAGATCCGTTATTGAGCAAATTTCCATGGCCATTCATAAAATTACACCTGATCCTTTATGCAAGCGGTCTGGTTTCCTATTCTGTGGATGCTCTGGAGTGAGGTGAGACAGTCCTCAGCTGCTAGAGATGTGTGTGGTCTTCAGATTCCTATTATAAATAGCCCTGCAGTGAAGACTCCTGCACACCTGTGAGTACATCTATAGAATAAATTCCCAGAAGTGGAATTATTGGGTCAAAGGGTGTGTCTATGTTACATCTTGGTGGATGCTGTCAAAGGACCATCCAAAATGCGCAATTTGTACTCCACCAACTCCCTGCATGAGGGTCGATTTCCCCACAGCCTCCCAGCCCTAAGCACTAACTTTCTAATCTTTGCCAATCTGACTGGTCAAACAGGAGATCAGAGTTTTATTCTGCAGGTAGTAAATGTGAGTATCTTTTAAAACTGTTTCTCAGTCACCTAAAATCCATTCTCCACTGGTTCACAGAATTTAGCCTTTCTTTCTTCAATATCCCCAGCCTCCACCAAACTGAGCAGCAGGTGTTTATCTCATTGATTTCAAAGAGCTCTTTATTTATTAACGAAAATTTTGAAATATATTTTAAAAGTTTTCCTCAGGTTTCTATTTATTTCTATAAAAATGAAATAATGTGTTTTGACAGTGAAGAACTTTAATTTTTATACAGCCACACATATCTGCCTTTTCTTTTATGGCTTCTGGGTAGATACATTTTTTTGGATAAAAGATGAGATTTCAAAGCCATCATTTGCTTCCAGTAGACCACACAATGCTCACAGGATCCCANCCCTCCTTCCCCCTCCTTCTCCCCCACTTCCCCTTTTCCTCTGGAAGGTGATGAAAGTGCAGTACGATGATTCACCCCAGTTCACCTTCCACTGGGTGGGAACAGCCCTTCATGCCAGAGCCTGGAATGTGCCCCGTTAGAAACATCCGCAAATGAAAATTGCTTTTTAGCTTGGTTGGGTTAATGAAATTTATATTTGAGCATAACAGAGAATGATGATTTGTCGCCCCAGCAGCCCTGCTTTGTGCTGAAAGGACTTACCTTCTGTGTCAGTGTTGCAGGACTGTGTTTCCCTGTTTGTAGGTGTGAGGAATCGATCATTTACAGGGATGGGGATTATTCTGAAGATTCTATGGCAGTGGTTTTCAGCGAGGGGCGATTTTTCCCTCAAGGGACATTCGACAATGTCTAGGGATGTTGGGTGGTGCTGGCATTGTGTAGGTGGAGGCCAGAGTGCCACTGACCGTCCTACAGTGCTTAGGACGCCCCCCACCCCCTGGAGACCCAAACATCCCAGCACCAAGGTTGGGCATGGCTGTTCTAAGGCACGGAAATGTCTCCCAGCAGCACGTGAGTGGGAGAGTGCAGGTTTCAGGACAGTCCTCCTGGATCCCCATCAGACCCTGGAGTCAAATCATTCTCCTTTGCATTCCAAGACTTACCTCTCCCTGGCGACGTGACCTCTCTGAACCACGGTTTCCTGACGAGGGTGCTAGAGTTAGCCATCCCCACTTTGCTGGGTCCTTATGAAAATGGATTCATTGATGCACATTGAGAGTGTAGCACAATCCAAGTGGTGGCTGCTGCTGCTGCTGTTGCCGTTGCTGTTGAAATAAATTAAAGATGATCATTGAGAGGAGAGAGAAGAGATTTCCAGATTTTCCCTTGCCTCAGATCTGAGGGACTGTCCTGACCTCTCCCTGTGGCTCAGCCCTGCTGCACCTGCTAGGTTCCCTGTGTGGCCTGACAGCATGTAGGGCTCATGCCGTGGTTGACCGGGACCTGCCCGCCACATTACTTGGCCAAGGTTTAGCCCTGGCCTTTGCAGGATCTCATTGGCTTATTGTCCTGGGGATGAACAGCCCAGATTTGATCCTACAGTCCTAGTCACACTGTTGTGTTACTTGAGCCAGCCAGGGGTGCAGGAGCGGCTGGAGGGCATCTGTGAGGGGAAAGCAGGGCGCAGGGAGCCGCTCTCCCGCTGCCGGTGCAGCTTGCTCCGCACCTAAGAGTGTCCTCTTAATTAGGCGTCACCGGCCACATTTGGAACGGTGTGTTAACATTTTATGGGCCATTTTCTCATAAAGAAAAGCAAAGCCGACGTAATTCTTGCTGGCTTTGGGGTTTTGGCTTCACACTCAGCACATCAGAGGAAACCACTGTGGGAATAAAATTCCTCAAATGTGGCCGCATTCATTGAGTAGGGAGAAAAACGCACCATTTTAGTCCTTTAGCAAAGACCCCTAAATCCTTTAATTTCCAGGCAATAAACACTGAACAAACCTGCCCTGGAGAATTGAAGTCCTTGAAATGAGCTCCGAGTCAAGGGGGTGCCCAAGAAAGCAGAACATTCAGAAAGGCTGGAGCAGGAACCGGACTCTCATTCCGCCGCTGCCAGCACAAAACTGCAGGCTTAGAGGAAACTGAAGCACGTGGCCAGTCATCCATGGGGCTTTAAATGTCCTTGGTTCTTAGCAGTGACCTCAGCAAGACTGAAGGGGAAGGTGATTGGGGGTGCAGGTACAAGTCTTCCTCTTGTGGAAATTTCTGGATCTAAGACAAACGTGAAAAATGAAGCAAAAGACCACATGCCTCATAAATGAAAACCAGAGTCCATCCCAAACTCCTGCAAAGTCCTTGCCAAGGAGCGGTTCTCTCGTTGCATACAAGCTCAGCCTGGTTTTCTGGTTTGAGAAAAAAAAAACAGAGGCAGCTTAAAACACACTCTCTGAGAACACTGAGGAACAGTAGCTGGTGGTTAAGACAAAGGGAGAAACCATGTAGACACGCACGTGTGTGTGAGTGTGTGCACTGTGCACCTGTCTGCTGCCTGTCCATGTGTGGATCTGTCTCTCTGCTCATACATGCACCTGCATACACATGCGTACCACACACACACACCACAGTCAGAAGGCCTGAGAAGCCCTTCAGGGTACCAGGCTACGTTCTATGCATGAAAAATTTCCTGCCTTCTCCACAGCCTCTAAGGGCTTGAGTGTTTATGGAATAGGAAGGTAGTGGATTGTTCTGGAAATGATCAGGTTGTCAAGAGAGCATGTTATGGGGTTTCAGATGCACAAAGTTTATCATGCACGTGGTTAAAGTTTCTTTACGGAAAGATCAAACTTTTTCCTTTTAGTATTTTCAGCACATTGTCTTCATTCCTCTGGGCATTCTGTGGAGGTGGGATGATGAGGCAGAGCAGCAGTGTTTTCACTGGGCATCAGGCAATGTGCCAGCACTTTTCTATGAAATGCCTCATCTAAAATGACCACTGTTCCTATTGAATGGATGAGGGATTATCTTGGAAGAGGGTTGAGCCCCTTGCCCAAGAAATGGCATCTGGAAGGCACCGCAGGTGGGCTGTAACCTGCTCTGTTTCATCATAGCACCACACCCTCCCGCCAAGCAGCAGGCCATTCCCCGGTGGAGAACCGCCGTTTCCCAGGGCGTCCGGGTACACGAGGGTTTAGGCATTACCCGGCCCAGCTCAGCCAGCAGCCCGGAGAGTCTTTATGCCCAGTGGTTTATGAGTGAAACCAAGCGGAGAAACACCATGCCTCCTGCTTGCTTTTATCTCCTCACCATTAATTGTCTGACTACATTTTCTTCAAGAGGCAACAAAGAGTAAAAGCCGTGCCGTTGCTTTTCTGTTTAGCTGGTTGTAAATATTCAGCCAGAATTTGACTGACAGTGCAATATTATGCTCCCCAAAGCTTGCACCGTATGTGAATATTTTAATTAGGATTGTAACAAGCTATTGAGAAAGTTTGAGCTAAATTGGTTCAGCTGTTTTTGCATTAGTGAAGCATGAAGAGAAATTTTTTCATCTATTAGCAAATATTCTGTTTTTAAAAAATTAAACCAAAGCAACAGAACGTCTGCCAGTTTTAGATACGTAGTTAAAAAGTCAGCAGATTGGATCTAGGTGGGGATTAACTGGACAGATTTGAAAGATGTGAAATAAAGTTCAAAGATGTTATTCATGTTTAGCCTCTTTCTCTTGGCAGCTGTTTGGAAGGAAGAGATGGATCTCAAAGGCAGCCCATGTACTAAGAGACGATGGAATCTGTAGTGGGCCTGACCTCCCCGGGGTGTTCCACGGTTAGAGTCAACCATACTGGTGACCTTCTCCCCCTCAGTGAGATGCGGGGTGCCAGGTTTAGCATGTGCCCTCACCTCCACCCAGGCTAGAAGCATGGCCATGCCGCCATCTTGGGAATACACTGCTAGGAAGTTCCTTCCTGTGTTGAGCTGAAACCTCCCTCCTTATTTCTTCCTCCCACACCATGGCCCTCGCTTCTGCTCTATAATTTGTTAGTTATCCAGTTTCGCTTTGTTTCGACCTCTCCTTGGACATCGTGCACCCCTCCCAGCATTGTCTGAGACGTCGGGTAGGCTGGAGAGAGGAGGACAGGCTGGTCCACACCCACTACCCACCCTGCCATGTTGCCGCCACACACACTGTTGGGAAACCTCTGGGTTTCTCCGATTCCTGGAACCTGCCCCTCATCTCTGTGAGGTCTCACATGTGGCTCTTGGTGAACCACATGGTGGTGAACGTTCTATATTTCTCTTCTTGCCAATTCTTCCTGGTTCCATATCCCCATACCTACAGGGACCAGATGGGCCCCAGGGGGAAGCTGGCCACCTGGAAGCCCCTGACCTGCTGTCGGGGATGGACAAGGGGTCCTTGCATCTCCGTGTGGATCCAATGTTGCTAGAGCTTCACATCTTCCAGAAGAAACCAGAAATCTGGAATTAAATGCAAAATCCCCTATTTTCAAATAGTGGCAGCTAATCCAAGTGTTGTAAAAACACAGCGCCGGCCTCATAAAGCGGACCCGTGTGCCAGCAAGGACCACATGCCTGCGAGTGATCTCTGGCCTTGACTCTATGATCCCCGAGGGCAGGAACAGTGATTCTTTACTCTCTATTTTTTTTCCCCAGTAACCCCTACAACATCGACATAATGATCTCTTGGTAGTTGTTCCTAAGTGTATTTGGCAGAGCGTGGTGGGGAGAATGATGACGTTTTTGTGTGTCATGTTCAAGATTTATGACAATTTCACTTGGTCTTTGGATGTGCAGTCGTGCGCTCCTTCCCTGCTCGCTCCAGGAAGACGTGTTAGGACTCATAACTGTGGGTTGTGCTCATTTTCTTTCTTTCTTTCTTTTTTTTTTTTTTTTTTGAGACGGAGTCTTGCTTTGTTGCCCAGGCTGGAGTGCAGTGGTGCGATCTCAGCTCACTGCAAGCTCCGCCTCCCGGGTTCACCCCATTCTCCTGCCTCAGCCTCCCGAGTAGCTGGGACTACAGGCGCCCGCCACCTCACCCGGCTAGTTTTTTGTATTTTTAGTAGAGACGGGGTTTCATCGAGCTAGAATGGTCTCGATCTCCTGACCTCGTGATCCTCCCTCCTCGGCCTCCCAAAGTGCTGGGATTACAGGCGTGAGCCACCGCGCCCGCCCTGTGCTCATTTTCTTCTGTCTGATTGTGGGTACTTTGAGAGATTCGCATGAGTAAACCCCCGGGCTGTGCTTCCTGCACAGAAGCCTCGAAACCCCTCCTTTGAGCTGTTGGTTTAGGATGAGGAGTGTGCTATCTGCCTTCCTCTCCCTCAGCCCACCCACTGTGCACTCAGTGGGGTCCTGGTCATGCCCCCTTGTTTCCCAAGGCACCAAGCCCTGTGCCTGCACACAGCACCCACACCAGTCAGGCTATGCCGGCAGGCCCAACACAGACCTCCACGAGGGACCCAGGGTCCTGCATGGCCTTTTCTCTGCCGTATCCCCAATGCCTAGTAGAGGGCCTGGGGCAGAGCAAACATTTCATAAATATTGGTTGAATGAAAGCTGAATAAACCATAGGCTTCCCACCACCTCCCTCCCAGTTTTTCTTGATGTCAAAATGAGGAAAATTTAAACATCAGCATTATTCTGCTAATTAGTAAAACCTAAAATCCAGCCCCTTGTAAATAGATATGCCTGTATTTTACACAGAGAGGGCCAAATACACGGCCCTTCCCCTGGTTTTCTATTGCAAACCTCACATTTGTCTTGCAAACACATTTGCCTGTTTTTGAAGGCTGGGTGCTGGAAGCTTCGGGCAACAGTGATCCCGGCCGGGGTCTCAGACACTAATTCCCATCCAGGGAACAATCGCATTAATGCGGGGGGAAGGAGAGGAGGCCTTCATGAGCCACAGAAACCGTTCCCTCCACAAGGAACTGTTGTGCAGCATGCTCACCTTCAGTTTCAGCCCAGGATGGTGTTGGGGTTTACTCTGTGGTGCACCGTTTGGGTTCCAGAGCACCTCAAATGAGAACAGGGGTCTCTAATCAGAGTATGCCACAACATTCATGTCCTTATGCTTGTCAGAGGGTCAGGTTGGAAAGCCGGAATGTCGGGAGAGCCAGGCGGAGTTTCCCAGAATCAGCCACAAAGACACATGCCCGCATTTCACTCCCTGGCAGCCTGAGTTCATTAACCCAAGGGAAGTTTCTGAGTTGGTGACTTCTCATCTTGGCTTTCCTTTAATAAAGAAACAATGAACTCACACGTCACCATGGAAAGCCCCTCTTAAACCCGGCGAGGTATTTACTGTGTCGTTGGCTCACTTCCCTAGGAGTTTGGGGGTGGGGGGTGGATTACGAGGTCACTCATTTGTCAGCTACGCCGACCCCGAATTCTGTGGCCATGTGCCTGTGTGTGTGCTCCCCACCTTCCCAGTCCTGGGAGAACCTGTGGTGAGAGGCCACAGAGGACTGAGCGCCAGGCTCCCTGGGAGCACCGCCGTGAGGCTTCCCACTTCCCCAGCACGCAGGCCGCCTGGGCAGGAGATGGCTCCTTCCCACCGCCCCCGCGTGGCAGGTTTGAAGGGCACAGGAGTCTGGGCTGAGTCTTTGCTGTGTCCCACAAGGTGATACATGAAGCAGGTGCTCTGTGTCCCCGCCTGGCAACCCCTCGGTACCTGTCTTTGGGGACAAGGACTTAGCATCACCATCTCCTCTCCCATATCCTCCCTTTTTCAGCTTTATTAAGAAAGGCAGAGAGGAAGGGACAAAACCTGAAGGCTGCATTCTGCATGAACTGCCCCCATCCAAGTCTGCAGCGTGTCCTGATGAAAGCCAGGCTGTGGGGGAGAGAAAAGAGACACACAGAGGCTTCACCCCAGCGAGATGGCACTTTAAAGACAGAGGCCTCAGAAAGGAAGTGGTTATTGAGTAATCAGCCATAATAAACTCAGATAAGGCAACAGATGAAACAAATCTTCCTGGAAGGAAAGTGATTGGAGAACAGGACTGTCTGGAAGGAATAGTGGATCGTAACTAAAAGTTGAAATCTAGAGCTGTTGGTGAGACCCTGGTTCCAAACAGAAGCAACTGCCACACCCAGTTTTCTCTTCTTATTGAACCCAAATTTAACCAGAATCACTAAAATCCAGGAAAGGGGTTGGGTGTGGTGGCTCACACCTATAATCCCAGCACTTTGGGAGGCTGAGGTGGGCAGATCACGAGGTCAGGAGATCAAGACCATCCTGGCAAACATGGTGAAACCCCATCTCTACTAAAACTACAAAAATTAGCCAGGTGTGGTGGCGGGCGCATGTAGTCCCAGCTACTCGGGAGGCTGAGGCAGGAGAATGGTGTGAACCCGGGAGGCAGAGCTTGCAGTGAGCCAAGATTCCACCACTGCACTTCAGCCTGGGCAACAGAGCGAGACTCCGTCTCAAAAAAAATAGAATAGAATAGAATAGAATAGAATAGAATAGAATAGAATAGAACAGAACAATCCAGGGGAGGCTGCCTTTGAGACAGTGTCTCCATGAATAGAATAGAATAGAATAGAATAGAATAGAATGAATAGAGCATCCAGGGAGCCTGCCTCTGAGACAGTGTCCCCATGAATAGATAGAATGAACAGGAACAGAACAATCCAGGGAGGCTGCCTTTGAGACAGATGTCTCATGAATAGAATAGAACGAACAGAACAATCCCAGGGGAGGCTGCCTCTGAGACAGTGTCTCCATGAATAGAATCAATTAGGATAGGATAGCATAGAATAGAATAGAATAGAATAGAATAGAATAGAATAGAATAGAATAGAACAGAACAGAACAGAACAGAACAATCCAGGGGAGGCTGCCTCTGAGACAGTGTCTCCATGTGCTTGGCATCTGGGGAAGGGAGATTTGTCACATGAGCTCATAGGTTTGTCGGGCAGAGCCAGAGAAACTGAACTACGTCCTGGGTGTGCCGATCTGTGTTGGGCACAGCCAGAAGCTGTCAGACAATGAACAAGTGTATTCCTTACCCCTGAGGGTCTTTCAGGGGGATGAAGGATACAAGATGAGATGTGGGGGAGGCCCAAGAAGTAGAAGAGATGCCCAGTGGGGCTGGCATGTGCCCTCAGAGCAGGGCAGAAGAACATTGGAGAGAGCTGCAGTCAGGATCCTGGGTTTGTGTCTCAGGCATGAGCCCCTGCTTCCATCAGCCATGCATTCCTGGACAGTCGGCATCTGTTGGTAGTAGCTGTGAGCCAGGTGGAGGGCTCCATCCAGTGCTGCAGAGGTGAGTCCCTCTTACCTAGGAGCAGGGGGCCACAGGACTCCTGCTCTCAGTACACTGTGAAGAGCAAAGTGACAGAGACGCACTCAGCATGTCACCACCAAGTCCAGCCCGGGAACATGTGGCAATGGAGGGAAGTCAGAAGGCCCCAGATATTCCTTACGGTTCCGCTCTGAACCTGATATTGGACGCCATGGGTCATGGGGGTTTCTGAACTTAACACAAAATGGAAAAGAAAACTGTAAAGAATCTGTCAAAAGCAGCCAGAATGATCAGAGGCATACAAACTCAATTCTAGAAGGGAGGCTTTGGTAAATCAGGGCTGTATATTTGTGAACTGATGGTTTTAACCCCATCCGTCAAACAAAAATAATATGGACTGGTTATTCCCATTTCCACAGAGGGGCAAACAAAAGGAACAGCATGAAAATGTAGCAGGAGGATTCAAGTTCTGTTCTTAGGAGAGGAGACAGGAGACTCAGGGAAAAGCAGGCAAGAGACGTGGCCGGCGTCATAGAGTTGGGAAGGGAGTGACGTGGAGACCAACTTGGCCGGGGAGCCTGGGGTGACTCTCAGGCTGAGATTGAGAGGGAAGGAGCCCTGAGGGTTGCCCTTTCCGGCAACATGGAGCTCGGGACTCTCCCGTTGCTCTGGAGAGGATACCCTGCTAGGGTTTCTGGGGTGGACCCTCCTTTGCCAAGAGACGTGCACACATGGATCTTATGTGAGTGGCAGTGGGGGAGGAGGAGGAGGTATTATTTCTTAGCTTTCATGATCACATGTGTCAAGAAAGAGAAGGGAGAACTTGTGGAAATGGGCAGATTAGAGAAGCACTTGGCAAGTTGATGAGTATTTGTAAATCACTCCCAGGTGTGATTTTCCAGGGGATGAGGAGGGGGATACAGCTGCAGTGATCAAAGCAGACAACCAGACACTTTCCTTGGACTTCTTTCTTCTAATCTGCAGAGCATCTGTCTACTGGCTTTGGTTCCAAAAAGGAAGATGCTCCCATTTTAACTTTGGTTTCCGACAGTCATGCGTGGAGGAGCCCAGCCTGACTCCTTGCTTGAACAGACATCCGCTGAGCAGCAGGTGACAGAACCAACCCAAGCTTGGGGTCTAAGAAAGAAGAGCTGGAGCCCGAATCAGGAAAGTGGTGCAGGCGTGAAGCCAGGGCAATGGGGCTTTCATCAGTCTGTGCTCGGGCGTAGGGAGGAGGTGCCGTGGTGCAGAACCCAGGGTGCCTGCCTGCAAGAAGGCCAGCCCAGCACGTGGCTTTCTCTCACACCCAAGTACTGTTCCAGGCCCAGGGGATCAGCTTTCTCTTATGCCCCAAGTACTGTTCCAGGCCCAGGGGATCCTGTGCACAGCAAGTGAGCCAGGCATCTGCCATCCCGGAGCCCACGCTCTCCGAGAGGGGACCAGCAAGTGCCTCTCCCAGTTGGAGCAGCTTGGAGAGCAGTGGGTGCTGGTGAAGAAGATGCAGAGGTCTGTGCATCCCTTAGCCATCATGGTCGGTGAAGACCTTTGTGAACAGGAAACATTTGGGCTGAGACTTGAGAAGCAAGAAAGAGCCAGGAAGGCAATGATGAGGGAGAAGAAAGGTCCAGGTGGGGGCACAGCAAGTACAAAGACTGGCAGGGGGGGACATGCTTGCTGCATTTTGCTGTGTGGGCCTTGGGGAGGGGTTTGGGGTTTGGGGGCAGTGGAAGCCACAGAGTATTCAGCAGGGAAGGGGACAGCGGAGACATGGCCTAGGACAGCATAGGGGAGAGCAGAGATGACTTAGCCTAGGACAGCGTAGTGGAAGTGAAGGGAAGTGCTGAGATTCAGCGGGTCAGGATGGGGGAACAAAGGGGACTTGAGGTGAAGACACATCACAATCCTGATGACCTCCGGGGCCACCAGCACCCCTGACTGGATGGGTGGGGGGCACTCCCCGAGACAGGGGCACCTGAGACAGTGTTAGGGAAGGAAGGATGTGGTGGGAGGATCATGCGTTCTGTGTTGGGTCAGAGGAGATGAGATCAAATCACGGCAAGTAGAAGGGTCCGGCAGCGTGCGTCATTGGTCCGACGGGATCTGAGTCCAAAGATGCCATCCGTAACTTTTTAAGAATGTGAACAGGTAGGCTTTTTACAAAGCTCCCCACCACCTGCGTCCTGTGCCCTTGTGCCGTGTCACATGTGAACTGTGTGTCCCGGAGTGAGTTGAAGAGTGGCTCTGGACTCTGGGGTTCCCATCTGTGAGGACAGTGAGTTTCTTCCAGCTCTGGCGTCCTCTCATTCTAGTGAGCTGAACCTGCTCCATCCAAGCCTTAGAATTGTGTCTGGGTTCCAGGACAGCTGCCGGCAGGTTTGGAGGCTGAGCACTGGACCGAGGGCCTGATGCACGTGTGTGAGCTGGCCATTTTCTCATCCTCCCATCCGTTTGTTCTTTAACTTATTCATTCATTTATCCAGAATTAGACAGGCATGCAGCACCAGAGCCCAAGTTTCGGGGCTGTGGTAACAGGTTTTAGGCAGCTCATGGCTTCCCTGTTGGTGGCCGGCCAGCCGCAGTTGGAAGGAGGGCAAGCGTCTTGTGGGAAGAAGTGGTCTCTGCTGAAGCACGGTTCTGCTGGAGAGAGGCTGTAGTCTTTGCAGTCCTCCAGGGCTGGAGACTCAACCATGAAGAGATGTTCCTGAGTTTCACTTTGAATTCATTCCTAGCAGTTCTCTGCGGTCCTGGGAGGTCATCCTAAGATGAGGTTCCTGTCTTGGTTTAGAGTTCGGTCAAGGTAGACCCTATTTGGGAGATGATCCCAAGAAACATAAAGGAGGGAGGCTGGGGAAGAAAGACAGTAAAGGAAGAAAACCATAAAAACTGCATATTAACGGGGTCATAGCCCTGGACAACTAGAGCCCGGGCCCTTTGCAGACCCTCCAGAGACCACACCAGAACACACTGCGGGCAACGAGAGCAGGGCCCATCGACCCCACCCACCCCATCGCTGGCAAAGAGCTATGAATGGGCTACTCACTTGGGCAGATCCAGTCTGCCCAAGCCCTGACTGAGTAAATGTGCAGGTCCTCAGGGAGGGGAGTGTGTGCTGAACTGGCCACCAGAGCTGTCAGTTCCCCCAGGCCAGGGTGGGGCAGGGCTCTGGGGCTCCCTGAGATCACATTTCCTGACACACCTGAGAGTTGTCTTCCTTAAATGCTCGCTCTGTGCTAAACACATTCTGGAGCTGAAGCACAGCTGTAAACAAGGCTGACACAAGAGACAGTCAGTAAATAAGTGGACGAATGAGTAAACAGCAGAGCTCCAGCTAATTATAAGTGAAGCCAATTAAAAAGAACAAAGGAGAAAGTAAGAAAGTGTTCAAATAATGGTGGGAACGTGATAAAAGAAAGCCACAGAAGCCAGCTTGAAGGGGCTCCCACGGACCCAACCTTGAGCAGCTTGAAGGGGCTCCCACGGACCCAACCTTGAGCATCAGAAACAAACAATGACAGTCGTAGATCATAACGTCCAGAATAAATAAGAGCCCCGAGTCCACACTGACATAAATAGAGGAGAAAGGAGGAACAGCACTTTCTTGTGGCAAAATGTCAGCTAATCAATGAGAAGGGAATCGTGGAATGAGAAAGTCACTATTTGACAAGCATCATAACAATAACTGATTCAGGCCAGAAGCCTCCATAGATGCTGAATCTAGTGAGTGAAAGTCTGAGGACGAGTACAGGATGTATATTATACATTGCCTGGAAATGCCTTTCTCCAGATTTTTTTTTTTTTTTTTTGAGATGGAATTTTGCTCTGTCGCCCAGGCTGGAGTGCAATGGCACGCTCTTAGCTCACTGCAACCTCCCCTACCGGATTCAAGCAATTCTCCTTCCTCAGCCTCCTGAGTTGCTGGAATTACAGGTGCCTACCACCACGCCAGGCTAACTTTTGTATTTTTAGTAGAGACAAGGTTTCACCGTGTTAGTCAGGCTAGTCTCAAAGTCCTGACCTCGTGATCCGCCCACCTTGGCCTCCCAAAGTGCTTGGATTACAGGCGTGAGCCACCTGGCGCACAGCCTCTCCAGACTCTTAATGATTACAGCGGGAAAAATAAATGGTAACTTTCCACTGGAGAAATGGTGCATACCTCCTTGCTGTGCTCTGTTTATGTCTCCCCAAAATTCCTGTGTTGAAATCCTTACCCCTAAGGTGGAACATTTGGGAAGTGATTTGGCTATGAGAGTGGAGCCTCAGGAATGGGATCAGTGCACTTAGAAAAGAGGTTCCAGAGAGAACCTGCACCCCATCCACCAGGTGAAGACACAGCAGAAAGGCACTGTCTGTGAACCAGGAAGCAGCCTGCACCAGACACTGAATCTGCAGGCACCTTGATCTTGGACTTCCCAGCCTCTAGGACAATGAACAATAAATTGCTGTTGTTTATAAGTCACCCAAGGTATGGTAATTTTTTTTTGGGGGGGGACAGTGTCTTACTGTGTCACCCAGGTTCACTGCAACCTCCACCTCCTGAGTTCAAGTGATTCTCCTGTCTTAGCCTCCCAAGTAGCTGGGATTACAGGCATGCACCACCATGCCAGGCTAATTTTTGTATTTTTAGTAGATATGGAGTTTCACCATGTTGCCCAGGCTGGTCTTGAACTCATGGCCTCAAGTGATCTGCCTGCCTTGGACTCCCGAAGTGCTGGGATTACAGGCGTGAGCCACTGTACCCGCTGGGATAGTATTTTGTTGTAGCAACCCAAAAGGACTAAAATACTCCTTAATGAAGTAATCAAAGTTAATATCACTGGTAATTGAACAAATCAGTATCATTGATTCTTGACAGAATCCACTGAGGACAAAGCATCATTTTTGTGATATCCCTGAAAATCCCAAATCTAATCATGAGAAAAAGACAAACCCAAAATGAGGAACATTCTGTAGTTCATAGCCTACTATCTTCAAAAATGCCATTTTCATGAAACATACAGACCGATTAAGTCCAGATTAAAGAAAACTCCTGTCAAAACAGCAGCTGAACCCCTGGCCCAGGACTGTCTTTTGTTAAAAGACATTGTTAGGCTGGGCACGGTGGCTCACGCCTGTAATCCCAGCACTTTGGGAGGCTGAGGTGGGCGGATCATGAGGTCAGGAGTTCAAGATCAGCCTGGCCAATGTAGTGAAACCCCCTCTCTACTAAAAATATAAAAATTAGCTGAGTGTGGTGGCTTGCACCTGTAGTTCCAGCTACTCGGGAGGTTGAGGTGGGAGAATTGCTTGAACCCGGGAGATGGAGGTTGCAGTGAGCTAATACCATACCATTGCATTCCAGCCTGGGTGACAGAGTGAGACTCTGTCTCAAAAAAACAAAAAGAAGACATCGTTGGGGCAATAAGCAGAATCTGGGTCGGGTCTGTAGATTAGAAGATGGCATTGCATCTTGCTATGTGTACTGTGCATACGTAAGAAGATGTCCATGTTTTTAGAAGAGGCACATGGAAGGATGTATTAGAGATGAACCCAGTGCGGTTCACAAAATCTACATGAAGGAATTACAGGAATTATTTGTCCTCTTCATGCAACTTTCTGTAAATCTAAAATTGTATTAAAATAAAAGTTAAAAACAACCAAAAAAAAAAAGTCAGCAATGTCAAATGGAAGGGGAAGGGGCCCAGGGGGCTCCTCAGACAGGGGGTCACAGAAGACCCCTGCAGAGGTGCCATTTGAGTCACGAAAGAAGGTGCCCGACCACACAAAGATCAGAGGGAACAGAGTGAGGCGCCTCCGTGGGGAGGACTTTCCAGTGTCCTGGGGACGTAAAGGCTGGCATCCTGGGGAAAGGAGAGGTAGGCGGCACTGCCCATAGGGCCTTGTAGACCCCGGGATAGGAGCGGGGTTTTATTCGTGTGTTCCGGGACCTCCTGGGAAGGTTTCTAAGCTGTGCAGGGCCCCAGCCTGGCCTGCAGGGGCTGCGTCCTGTGTCGACTGCTGGTCAGAGAACTGACTGGAGTTGGGGGAAGGGAGGCCCTGCTTTTAGCCAGGTGGCGGCTGGTGGAGGCCTGCCCCGAGGGTGGGTGGCCCTGGGAAGGTGTGCGTAGGGGGGGGCCAGGTCAAGGAGGGCCCTGTTCTTTCACACTGAGCTCCTGGCTGGCCCTGGGGGTGGCTGTTGCCTGTGAAGGTAGAGTGCTGGGTGGGACGTCTCCATGCCTTCAAGGAGCTCCCGGCTCTGGGATCAATGCAGAGGAGGGTGGTACAGGCGACGCACAGGAGACGAGCCAGGTGGTCCCTGGGCCTGGCCTGGGCCTGCAGGGGCTTTGCACCCTTCACCACGGCCTCCTCCCTCAGTCTGTGGCCTCCTGCCTCTCCCCAGTGCCGCTGAGTGAGTGGCGGTCATTATTCCCAGCAAGTCCAGGGGTTTCCCCCTCTACAGATAGACAGTATCAGTTGCTTCTAAGGATTAAACTGGAAAAGGATTCAAGCTGGCACTGCCAGGAAGGGCTTTTGACATGCCTGCATTAAGGGAAGACATATCACTCCAGCGAGCATTTAAATACTGATTACATCTTTTGCTTTGTAAATAACTCAATGGTAAATTTTTACAATATTGTTTTTACAGAGACTATAATGAGAAGGCAATTTTTCTCCCCTGTCACTTGGATATTAAGCTTTTTAATGAGAGTACACAAATGACTATATAAAACTTGGGATGGTGAGAGCTGAGTTGGGACTTAATGTGAAATTAAAGTTGTGCAGGCTCCAGCTCACTGAGGAACAAGCCTCCTGTCATTGTGAGGAGCGGAATCGTGCTGGCTCTTTGTCCTTTCTCCCTCCCTTTCCCCCCGTGCCGTTTGTCCTCCCGAGGAACCACAGTGCTCTGGGCAGGGGTCGCTTGGAGAGGCTTCCTGGGAACGGGGTGGGAGCGCGCAGCCTGGGGGATTTTTTATTTGGGAGCCTGCCTATTTTTTAATTGGCCTTGGTGTTAATGAATGGATTCGCTCTGTTTGGAGCGAGCAGGCTGGGCGCTGGAGCGTGTAATCTGATTGCAGCCGGGCGCTCGGAGCCCTGCAGAAGGCTCTAGAGTGGCTGGGACTGGTTTGGCCCCGGACTGTGCAGAGCTGGTGGAGATGGGGCCAGGAGGGTGGGAAGTGGGGAGAGGTGGGCACCTGCAGGATGGAAGCCATCAGGCCCATTTGCCGTCTTGCAGTGGCCCCCAGGCAGACCCCCTTCGGGCTCTGAAGGGGACCCTTCCTGGGGCAGTCTTTGGTGTCCAGTGGATATTGAATATCTCAGTACACAGGACTTGTCCCCGCAGGTAAGAAGCGGGAGACACCGCGGACGTGTTTTCACCCTGGCAGCTCTCAGTGCCGTCTGGAAAAGCCTTCAACCAGACGTCATATAGGTGGACCATCTGGTTATTCCCCAGACACCTCGTTTTTATTCCTGCGGTTTCTCAGTCTTTCAGTTCATTCCGCATTTGAACAATCCCTTCCCCAAAAGCACCAGGCAGGCCTCCGCTGCAGGCCCTGAGCCCCCGCCAAGGCCTGTGTGTGTTACCAGCTTCGTGACTCGGTCCTGGCGTCTGGAGGACCCAGGCCATGGGACTCCTGTCAGGACCTTATCACGCACAGAGCAGCCCTGGGCTGGGCCACGTGGAAGGCAAAGGCGTGAGTCCAGAACGGGCAGTGTGCTGGTGCACATCTTGAAGGCAGATTTTGAACCTGAAATATTTTCCTGCAGTGATGTAAACCTGCACTCGCACCCTCCGTCCTTCGCCTCTGGCCAAGTGTTTGTGACTGTTGTTTGGGCTCCACGTACCAAGCCCAGTCTCGTGGAGATGACTCAGAGTGAGGTTTAATGGAGTCATGGGCAGGCAGCTTGTGTTTGGAAACACGTGCGCATTCCAGGGTTGCAGGACTCTCTTTAAGTGAATCTCCACAATGTGGAATTTGCTTCCATGTTTGGATTCTATACTTTTGTTCCACATTTGTCACCCAGGTCTCTCCCTCCTGGGATAGGTGAGAAGCCATTCTCTGCCAGGTGTTTTGGCCCCAGCGTGAAGCATGTGACCTGTGTGAAGCATGTGACCCATCTGCCCCCAAAAGCCAAACGCCATGTCTTCCTGATGCCTGTCCCTTGGTTGTGGCTTGGCTCCTGTTGGGAAGTCACACAGCGGTTACCTGGCCCGTGTGTCTGTCCCACGCAGACACAGAGGCAGCCGCAGTGGGACCAGGCACCCAGCCCTCCTGCCCAGTGTTTACATTGCAAGGAAACAGCGCGCTCATGTGCCGACCTGCACACGCGTCACCTCCTTCTCGGTGCAGCTCCACCCTGCCCAGCAGTGGTACCGCGGACTCCTCTGCCTGCGGCTGCCATGGCTCTATTTGCAGATCCACCTCAGGGGCTGACAGGGACTAAGTAGCACAGACTCATCTTTCAGTAAAGGTTGACATCCAGGAACAGCCGGAGCCCTGCTAGACCTCTGGATCACTCCTGGGTCACCCAAAAACTGTGGTGGACTTGGGCGGCTGCAAAGATCTTGGACCCCCTGACATGGCTGCTATTCTTGGTTACCCTGAGATCCAGATCTGGAGCCAACCCTCTCCCAGCCCCCACCCATGTGCCCGCCAGGTCTCAGTTTTGCTGCAGATGAGGAGCAAAGCCTCTCAGGTTTCTGCCCACATTGGAGGGATGGCCGACTCCTAGTAGCAGGACACACATACCTAGCTAGACTTTATTTTTTCCACACCTGCAGGGAAGACTAAAAGGCGTCCTGGAGGTTTCCAAGAATGAGATTCAAAGGGCAGAGCCTTCGACACAGGCAGCAGGTGTGGACACGCAGCCCTGGCCCCGTGCCCTCTGCATCCTTGCGTGCATTTCACACAATACTTCAGATTTTTTTTTTCATTTAGATGTTAACACTTTTATAAAAAGTACTTTTCATAAAAATCCTGATTCCTGGCTACTTTTCTAGACAGTTGGAGGACTTGGCTTCCGGGGCCCACATTGCTGTGGTGCCCCATGGCTGGCTTAGGGCAGCGGCTGTCCCTTAACTGGGCATGTCCTCTGTGCGGCTGACACTCCCGCCCAGGTCTCAACACCCCGGTATGTGCCCTGCCGGCCCCCCGTAACCTGGAACAACGCCCTGTGTCCTGTGCCCCGGGCTGTCAGGACTAGGCAGCTCCTCTCGGTGAGGGCTGAGGGCTGAGGGCTGAGGGCACTGGGGCCCAGCACAGGCCCCAGCTCCGGGGAGAGCCAGGGATCCTCAAGCAGGAGGGCTTGCACCCCTTGAGTGAAATAGGCTATGCCCTTTAGCCACTCATTCTGCATTGTTGGAGGCTGATTCAAAGGCCCTTTTATTGTTCTAAAAACAGCAATGATATTCTTTGTTCTTTGAAGATAATGTGCTGGATGTTCTCCCATTACATTTCTCATAATGAACGTCGTCCTGGGGCTGGCAGGACCATTTGGACTTGATGGAGAAAAAGCAGCAGACAAAGCTGTAGAAATTCCTTGCTGCATCCACCCTCCCAGCAAAACGGGATTAGAACCCTGGGAATATGAGTTCTGATTACCAGACTTACACCTGAATTGCCAGGTGACCTTGGGCTGATTGTGTGGGATATTTGGGGCTGTTTTGTCCACTCAGGAATCACAATCACACACCTTCCCCTCTGGGTGTCATGCGGGTTGGCTGTAGAATGGGTTGGAAAGCGATTTGAACCCATCCAGGGTGACATAAATGCTAAGCGTGATTTCTTAAATGCGCAGCGGCTTGAAGAACTGGGTGTCTGTGTAAACTCTGGACTTAGTCACATTAAACAAATGGATACACCTGTTCTCTTCAGAAAGTGATGGGGATGGGGCAGGTGTGGAACTCGTGGAGCAGTGGTGTTCTCTGGAGGTGGGGTGTGGCTGGCTGTGTGCACAGTGGGTGTGGAGGGTTCAGTGGTACAGAGCCCACGGGGCTCCTGCGTGATGGTGGCAGAGCATGGACCCCAAGTTTTTAAACATCCATCAAGCACTGTCACAGACCTGGCACTGAGCTTGGGGCTTGTAGGTTGGCAGTAGCACCTGTAGGTTGGCAGTGGCTCCCTGAGGAGCTTGCCGTCTGAAAGGGGAGAAGCATGTGGAAAAGGTGAGTTCTGTGCAGTGTGACGTGGAGGAGATGTGTGAGGCTGGACCAGGGGCCACCTCCATGCACAGGACTCAGGGAAGGCTTCGCAGAGAACGTGATGATCTGGGGGAAAGGTGCAGTTTGAGGATGACTAGGGCACCCTATCTTGGCAGCGTGACATGTCGTGGCATCCCTGGGAGTTACCTGGGAGTCCCAAGAGGGTCTGGGAGGGGTGACCCTGCTTGCCGACTGCCCGAGCTCAGGTCCTGGTGCTCCACTCATTTCCCCCATGGCCTCAGGCAAGTTATTTAAGGTACCTGGACCACAGTTTCCTCAGCTGTGAGATGGGATGACCGTAGTACTGATCTCACACAGTTGTCACTGGTGTGAACCAAAAATAAAGTTCTAAGCACCCACCAACCATCCGAACGGACTTTCTCCTAGGCTAAGGCTCTCTAGAATTTAACCTGAAAGATCAGTTCAGGCCTTGAGTGGGGTTCGGACATGCCTCCAGGGCTCTCTAGAATTAAATCTGAAAGATCAGTTCAGGCCATGACAGGAAGTGAGGGTCCGACATTCCTCATGATACCTCTCTGGCATTAACATCAACGCAGACCTTAAGTCTGATAAGAAATAGTTCTGACCTATTTCCTGGGAAGTGTTCTGCCTGGAGGCTGCATCTGCATGATACAACTTCAGTCTCCACAACCTTTTATTGCAACTCAAACATTCCTTTCTATTGATAACTCTTCCAACCAATTGCCAATTAGAAAATGTTTAAATCTACCTATAACCCGGAAGCGCCCTCCTCCTTCAAGTTTTGCCATGCTTCTGGACCAAACTAATGTCTTTCTTAAAGGTATTTGATTGTAGTTTCATGTCTCCCTAAAACATATAAAACCAAGCTGCACCCCAACCACACTGGGCACATGTTCTCATGATCTTCTGAGGGCTGTGTCACGGGCCAGGGTCACTCATATTTGGCTCAGAATAAATCTCTTCAAATATTTTACAGAGTTTGACTCTTTGTCAACACAGGAGTGATGCTTAGAAGAGTTCATGGTACCTACTAAATGCTTGGTAATGTTGGGTGATGGTAGCAGTGCTGATGGTAGTGATGGTGGTGGTGACAGTGGGGAGGTGGTGATAAATGTGGCGGTTGTGCTGATTGTGATAGTTGGATTGTGGTGATGATGGTGGAGGTATTGGTGATGGTGGTGATGGTGGTCTTGATGGTAGTGTGATGGTGTTGGTGGTGGTGATAATGGTGTGGTTTTTGATGGTAGTATGATGGTCTTGGTGGTAGTGATGGTGTGGTTTGTTGATGGTAGTGTAATGGTCTTGGTGCTGGTGATGGTATGGTTTATTGATGGCAGTGTGATGGTCTTGATGCTGGTGGTGGTGATGGTATGGTTTGTTGATGGTAGTGTGATGGTCTTGGTGGTGATAATGGTGTGGTTTTTTGATGGTAGTATGATCGTCTTGGTGGTAGTGGTGATGGTGTGGTTGGTTGATGGCAGTGTGATGGTGTTGGTGGTGGTGGTGGGGTTTGTTGATGGTAGTATGATGGTCTTGGTGCTGGTGGTGATGATGTGGTTTGTTGATAATAGTGTGATGGTCGTGGTGGTGATGGTGTGGTTTGTTGATGGTAGTGTGATGGTCTTGGTGCTGGTGGTGGTGTTGGTGATGGTGTGGTTTGTTGATGGTAGTATGATGGTCTTGGTGGTGGTGTGGTTTGTTGATGGTAGTGTGATGGTCTTGGTGCTGGTGGTGATGGTGTGGTTTGTTGATGGTAGTGTATGGTCTTGGTGTTGGTGGTGATGGTGTGATTTGTTGATGATAGTGTATGGTCTTGGTGTTGGTGTTGGTGATAATGGTGTGGTTTGTTAATGGTAGTGTGATGGTCTTGGTGCCAGTGGTGATGGTGTGGTTTGTTGATGGTAATGTGATGGTCTTGGTGCTGGTGGGGATGGTGTGGTTTGTTGATGGCAGTGTGATGGTCTTGGTGCTGGTGGTGGTGTTGGTGATGGTGTGGTTTGTTGATGGTAGTATGATGGTCTTGGTGGTGGTGTGGTTTGTTGATGGTAGTGTGATGGTCTTGGTGCTGGTGGTGATGGTGTGGTTTGTTGATAATAGTGTGATGGTCGTGGTGGTGATGGTGTGGTTTGTTGATGGTAGTGTGATGGTCTTGGTGCTGGTGGTGGTGTTGGTGTTTGTTGATGGCAGTGTGATGGTCTTGGTGCTGGTGGTGATAATGGTGTGGTTTGTTGATGGTAGTATGATGGTCTCGGTGGTAGTGGTGGTGATGGTGTGGTTTGTTGATGGTAGTGTGATAGTCTTGGTGGTGGTGATGGTGTGGTTTGTTGATGGCAGTGTGATGGTCTTGGTGGTGGTGATGAAGGTGGTGCTCATGGTAAGTGTGCTCAAGATGGCGATGGTGTTGCTGATGATTGTGTGGGTGTGGAGGGGGGGTGGTGCCAATGCCAGTGGTGGCATTTGTGACATCGATAGTGGTAGTGGTGGTGGTGATGTGCTTTGTCTCTGCCCTACCGGTGCTGATGAAAGGAGCATAGAACCCCTGAGACCAGCCACAAAAGTGCCCAGCATTCTGCTGTGTGGGATGTGAGTGTTGCTGGGAAAGATTCCAGGGGAAGGAGGGCAGGAGGAGCCGCAGCCGTCTTCTTGGAGAAAGCCAGGCTCTGGCCTGGCCTGGGAAGGGAGACGGTGAGACAGTTTCCTCAAGGTAGAGAAATGACAATGGCACAGAAGTGGGGCAGGGGAACCTGGAGCAGGGACTGAGAGGGACATGGTGAGGAGGCGGGGGTGGAGGTGTGGGCTTGGGACGTTCTATTACTGGACAGGCTCTTACTCCAGGTGGAGTTCAAATCAGCCATGGGGGAAAGGCTGGTCTGGGGCCATGATGCGTCTTCCTGTGTATTCTCCCCCATGGAGTGTGGTTGGAGTGGTTCCCTCCTGTGGATCCTTCTGTGTGGCTGCCCCTGTTCTTCCCATCTGTCTCAGCGCAGACCCCCAGGCAAGCCCTAGAAGGTGGGCACTCACATTCCCATGCTACTGGTGAGGGACAAAGCTCAGAGACACAGGTGAATGGCAGGCGGCCAGTATCATTGGCAGCAGGAGATACCACCTACACCGCCTCTCCTCCCTGGCACTTCCCTGTGGCAAATGCCCTGATCTGACAGCCTTTCTAGGTGGCTCTGACACCGATGGGCACAGTTCCTGAGTCGAAAGCCTGCTTTGCATGTCTTTGGGGCCAACTCTTTCATCGCAACCAGTGAACGCTAGTTAGGCAAGCTGGAAGCTGTAGGATGATCAAAATACAAACGTGCATCCATCACCAACACATGAGGGCGGCTGCTGTCCTTCAAGTCTGCGTTGCCAAGGTAACTGGGGATTTGGAAGGGACAGCCAAGTGACATATTTTGCAAGCAGGGCTCTGCAATAATTGAAGCTCAATCTAAAACAGAGGAGCCTTGGAGTTTGCAGAAGTGGTGTGGAGGTGCGGGGGGCTCCGGTGAGGAGTAGCAGCCCTGTGGCACTTTGTCACAGCATCATTTAGATGACACAGCTCGGGACTCCGAGGCCCTGACAAATTCAAAGGGTCCCCATTCTATGTCTAAGTGCCCATCGGACGGTTGAGTTGTGTGGTCTAGGGCTCTGCCGGCCCCGTCTCCTGGTTGTCCCACTTCCTTCATCCTCTCTCCACCTCCCTGGTGCCTTTCCTGAGTGCAAAACCCTCCAGCACCAAGACATCCCCATGTGCACTTGTGTAAGGAGGAGGCTGTGGTTACGGTGACCTTCAAGTGTCCTTGTGAAGTGAAACAAACCCATTGCATAGTGCTTTTCTGTAGTCCATGAGTCGCTTTAGCTTTCAAACAACTGTAGTGTCTTTAACTTTATCTGAAGAACGTGAACCAGATCCCCAGAAAGAACGTCCCTTTCAAAACCAGAAGTCTCAGGATGTTAATGTGTCATAACCACTGGCTCCAAGCAATCCTTCAGTGCTGTGTAGAGGGTACATTCCATCCGTTCCCCATCTGGACTCCTTAGGGCCGTCCGCTGGCCTGTGCCTGGTCCTCAGAAGGCCGGAGGCCTGTGTCCTCTGTAGCAGAAAGGAGATCAATGCAGCCCTGCCAATTAATGGGGAATTAGTTCACACATCCCTTCATGTCCTGTGATGTTGACTCACTTGATCTGGATAAATGATTTAGGAAAAATCGTTCTAAAGATTTCATTAGGAGTGGGCGTGGTGGCTTATACCTTTAATTCCAACACTTTTTGAGGCCGAGGTGGGCGATTGCTTGAGCCCAGGAGTTCAAGACCAGCCTAGGCAACATGGCAAGACCCCCATCTCTCCAAAAAATACAAAAATAAACTGGGCATGGTGGTGCATGCCTGTAGCCCCAGCTACTCAGCAGGCTGAGGCTGGAGGGCTGCTTGAGCCCAGGAGGTTGAGTCTGCAGTGAGCCATGATCATGCCACTGCACGGCAGCCAGGGGGAGAGAGCAAAACTCTCTGTCTCAAAAAAAAAAAAAAAAAAAAAAAAAAAAAAATTGGGATATAGTTTTCTTCCCTTCAAAACTTTGAAAGTATAGTGTGTGAGGTTCCCGGGGCTGCTGTCACCAATTAGCACAAAGTGGACAGCTTAAAACAACAGAAATGTGCTGTCTCATAGTTCTGGAAAAATCTGAAATCTAAAATCAAGGTGTGGGCAGGACCATGCTTGCTCCCTCCCTGGGCTTCTCCAGCTCCTGCTAGTTCCGGCTTTCCCTGGCTTGTGACCACATCACTCTAGTCTCCATCTCTGTCTTCCCATGGCCTTGTCCTCTCATCTGTGCATCTCTCACTTTGTGTCTTTCATAGGGACACCTGTCATTGGGTTTCAGGCCCAATCAGATAATCCAGAATGATTTCTTTATCTCAAAATTACTAATCACATCTGCTTGTCAATACCGTTTCTCCAAGTAAAATGACATCATAGGTTCCAGGGATTGACATGGATGTATTTTGGCCATCAGACAACTCACTCCATGTAGAAGGATGCTTTAGCATAATTTTTTAAAACTTTTTTTTGGAAGTATTTCTAGATTCACAGCGAAGTTGCAAAGATAGCCCAGAAAGTTCCCTTCACTTGATGTCCCAATGGTAGCCTTCATGAACTGCAGGGTGATGTCATCACCTTCCATGAACTGCAGGGTGATGTCATCGCCTTCCATGAACTGCAGGGTGATGTCATCGCCTTCCATGAACTGCAGGGTGATGTCATCACAACCAAGACATCGACATCAGTCCCATCCACAGATGTTAAGCATCCATTTTTTACTGAGGGCTCAGCTGTGAGTCAGAGAGACCCTCCCTTCCTTGCTGTTGGACTTTAAGCAAGTTTGCAACCATTCTGAGCCTAAGGTTTCTGTTTTCCACCTATGCAAAAAGGAGCGTGAGAATGCCGGGTAAGTGGTTAGGAAAATTAAATGAGACTGTATGAATGAACCCAGGCACGTAGCCTGCCTGACAAGTGGTAAGTGTAATTCCTCTTAACGGACTAACACCAGGGTGTGGAAACATAATCCATTTCAAGATCTGTTCCTCGGAAGGATCTGAAGACGAGATAGAGAGGATGCACGTGGTTTTGGAGTGAGTGCCTTGGCCGTGGGGCGCTGGGTCTCGGTGGGGTCTTGGGAATGCTCTGCTCTCATAGTCACTAATGGGGCAGCAGCAGCGTGGAGTCCCCTTCATTGACAGACAGCCACGCAGAGTCATCCTGTACTTCTCACTATAAACACCAAGCAGGATGAGATAGTTAGAGCCGTGACTTTTACAGTTATTGAAGTTAATCCAACATCTGAATCTGTGTAGGGAAATCTGAAGGTCATTAAGAAAATTCAGAACCTCATCTTCCCAAGCCAGCGGCTGCAGGGAGGTGGCCTGTGGAGCTTTTGGTCTTTAAATCCTCTGCCCCACCCCCATTGTCCAGCATAACCATCTCACTTTCTGAAATCCACAAATGAAGGGGAGGGAGGTTTTTGAAATGCTTCATTTAAATGCACTGATTCGACAAAGAATTTTTCTAAGGAGCAGTAGAAACATTGCCAGGACATTCTTTCCTGTTCCCACGGTTTAACCAACTCTGCTCAAGGCTCCTGTGCTCAAATGTTCTTTGTTTAAATTCCCGCTGCAAGTTTTAGAGGTGAAGTGTCAACTCCAGGAATGTTAAACAAAAGAAAATGACTCAAAATAGGTAGCATTGCTTAGAGCGGAGACACATCATTCAAATAAGATATCCGCCTGTCACTGGCCTTTGTTTAAATGGAGAGTTATGCAGATAAGGATTGTGTAGATAATTTTGTTGCAGACTTTTTTATTACAAAGACTAATTTGATATTGTCCTGGGAAGCTGTCCCTTTGAATATTCAACAAAAGCAAGGATGCATAGGGAGAGATGGTGTTGAGTGTATTATTTTGCATAATTTATGCTCAGTGACAGCCACTGCCTGCTTCACTTCATCAGACATTTAGGGGGAGACTGCTCGATGCTTCAAATCTCATTAAGCTATTTATTCATTGTAATGAATGATTTTAATGTACCGCATTAAGGTTATGCCACACTGAACTGTTAAAAAAAATCCATCTTACTGTATACATTTTAATGTTTGCAGCTAAATTAATACCTTTATGACGGCCTCAGTGGTTGAATGGACACCGTTTGCAGATAAATCACACTTCACACTCGTCCTTGTTTTACCCAGTTCTGGGCCACGACCTGATAGAGTTGTGATCATCTCTTCGTATCCATATCCGTGGACAGAGAGATGAGTGATCCGGTTTGCGTGAACTCTGATAGTTCACAGGCTTTCCCCTCCACAGCACTCCCACCAACAACACCATCCTACAAACCCCCCCTCTGCCCCTCCCACCTGTTTTCAACCCTCCCTCTATCCATCAAGATGTTAGCAAGTTGCAATGATGAGAAGATAATATCTTTCAGGAGGATGGAAGGCAGTTCACATAAAAAGCTGTCATTCACAAACTCAGACCCACGATATGCATTTTAAAGACCATATGAACTGTTAAATGGCTCAATATGGCAGCCCGCATGGTTGTTACAACTTGGAGATCTTTCACGATGCTTAAAGAGGGTGTGGGGCTTATTGCAGCTTCGGCAAACGAAAGGTTTGAGGTTCTACAAAGAAATATGTCATCTGTGCTCTGTTGTATCCGAATTATTTCTCCTGTATCTGCTCAAGATGTCATCAGAAATACTCACCCTTAGCAGGGGAAGATGTGGGAAAATTTAGATGATATAAAAATACTGGAGTATCATCCTTTATAATCTAGCAAATATTTGAAAACTACAAGTTACGCAGCGGGACATAGTCCCTGTCTGAATTTGGCAGATGGAAATTCAGAGTGTTATTTTGCAAGGGAAGGTTAGCTGGTCATAGGATGGCACATTTTAAATCTGGGAGAAGGAAGAGAAACCAGCTCCCCTAGCCTGTGTGGGGTAGTGATCTCGCATGAGGCTTGGGGTGCCTGCGCTCCCTCATGTGTCTTCCAAAGAAGGTGCCAAGTGTCCTGCCTTGAAAGGTCACCAGGATGTTTGTTTTTGAATCTTGATAGGAGTTGCTGCTTATTTCTATAGATGATAGCACCAGGGCCCAATCGGGGACTCAAGTTCTGAAATGTAAGGGAGAATAAGTTCTTCAGGAGAAAGTAAGTACAGAAAGTCATAGACAGCTATTTTGGGCTTGTCTTAGCCTGTGCGGAAATAATTAGTTCATTGCACATAACCTAGCAGTTTACAATAAATAAAAACATCCACTTAGCAAGGAGATTTTTTTTTCCGTTTTCAAAGAGGATAAATGAACCGAGGAAAGAACATGTGACCCTGTCTTCATCCCTGCGTGCCTTCTCCCTTCTCAGGATGCCTCGAAGCTCAACAAAGACTGCACATGCTACAATGGAACACTGCTCTAAAGCCGCAGGGCAGTCCGCAGAATGTCCCCCCTTTGAAGATTTGAGCCACCAGTTAACCCACCCACCTAAGGAATATCAATTACTCACTTTCCCACCCCAATTTGGCCTTTGTATAATCTACTACCAGAGAAACACTTTAATCACATGACACCTTTCAGAAAACTATTTCAAAAGATCACTGTTGGCCAGGTGTAGTGGCTCACACCTGTATTCCTAGCACTTTAAGAGGCTGAGGTGGGTGGATCACCTGAGGTGAGGAGTTCGAGACCAGCCTGGCCAACATGGTGAAACCCAGTCTCTACTACAAATACAAAAAAATTAGCCAGGAGCAGTGGCAGGCGCCTGTAATCCCAGCTACTCAGGAAGCTGAGGCAGGAGAATTGTTTGAACCCGGGAGGCAGAGGTTGCAGTGAGCCGAGACCATGCCGCTGCACTCCAACCTGGACAACAAGAATAAAACTCTGTCTCAAAATAAAATAAAATAATTAAAATAAAAGATCACTGTTCTGAGCAGAAATGTCTAATGGAAAGGATACCTGATACCTGTGGCATCATGTTTCATTTAACTAGAGGCTTAAACGTAAAAATAAGAAATGAGAACTACAGACAAAGCTTACTTGATGCTCATTGACTGCCTGGCCGCCTAATGGAATACTCAAACGCAGCAGCTCTAACTTATTATGGAAAGGTGGGTGGTGTGAGGTAGGGGTCGTTTCTTCATCAGGATGAAGAGTGAGAGATCCTTATGCCAAGAGGAAAGGCAGGTGAACATGCACATGATGAATATGCACATGGAAGACCCTGGCATGGGAGACCCCTGGGAGTGGACTTCCTGTGAGCAGGTGTTCCTGGTGTCTCTGTCGTGGGCCCTCCTGCAAAGGCAGAGGAAGTGACACCTTCTATTGGCTTCCCAGGGCTGTTGTGACAAATTACTACAAACCAGGGGACTTAAAACCACAGGGACTTATCTTCTCACAGTTCTGGAGGCCAGAAGTCTGAAATGTAGGTGCGAGCAGGGCCATGTTCCCTCTGAAGCTTCGGGAGAGGCCCCTGCCTCACCTCTTCCAGCCTCGGGTGGCCGCGTCATTCCAGGCTATGCCTCTGTCTTCACGTGGCTCTCCTCAGGTGCACCTCCATGGACTTCTCCCTTCTTGAGAGGTCACCTGTCATCAGAAACGCTCAGTGCCAGGAGTTAGAGCCCACCCTAAGTCCAGAATGATCTCATCCCAGGATCCGTAATGTCATTACATCTGCAAAGACCATTTTTCCAAATACGCTCACATTTCCAGGTAACCAGGGTTAGGATATAGACATGTTTTTTTGCAGGGGGGAGAACACAAGTCCATTGCTACAGAGACAAAAAAACCAATCAGTGTGTATCATGATGGGGGAATGTATTAGTTACGGTTCTCTAGAGGGACAGAACTAATGGAATATATATGTATGTATGTAAACTCATGTATGTATATATAAGAGTTTGTTAAGTATTAACTCACACAATCACAAGGTCCCACAATAGGCCATATGCAGGCTGAGAAGCAAGGAGAGCCAGTTCGAGTCCCAAAACTAAAGCACTTGGAGTCTGATGTTCGAGGGCAGGAAGCGTCCACAATGGGAGAAAGATGAAGACTGAGAGGCTAGGCCAGTTTCTCTCTTCACATTTTTCTGCCTGGTTATATTTTAGCTGTGCTGACAGCTGATTAAATGGTGCCCACCCAGACTGAGGATGGGTCTGTCTTTACCAGCCCATTGACTTAAATGTTAATCTCCTTTGGCAATACCCTCACAGACACACCCAGGACCAATACTTGGTATCCTTCAATCCAACCAGGTTGACACCCAGTATTAACCATCACAGGAGGGGATATTGGGAATCACACCAGGAGGAGCCATGAGTGTAAAGACAGGGTCTCCCCACAGAGCATAGAACCCAGGTCAGCCCCAACTGAGACTAGCACCAGTGGGGGTGCTGAAGAGCTGGCCTCTTACTCAGGCCCTGGCAGGATAGAGAAAGGCCGTGCTTTCACAGTGTGGTCAGGCATTTACTGTGCTGCTGTCCATCTGGAAGCTGGTGATCTGGATGTGTGGTTTGTCCTCCAAACCAGTCTTTTCTGAACATCCACCCCAATGTGTCAACACTTCTCATCCCACCCACTGCGTCTTCTACCCTTTTCTTTCTAATCCCTTAGTCTCTCTCTACCACATTCTAAACAATTTCTTCTGACCTGCCTTCCAGTTCACCAGTTCTCTCGTCAGCAATGTCAGCTCAGCTACTAATCCTACCCATTAAGTTTTAAATTATAAATTCTGTATTTTTCACTTCTGGGGGTTCTCTTTTGTTAATTTTCAGCTTCTTTTTTTATACTTTTCTGTTCTCTGCAGTTATTTTCTGGGTCATTAAACAAATCTCTTTAAACATAGTAAGTATAGGTATTTCAGACTCCAAGTCTGATCCCTCACAGTCCTGATGTTTGCAGTTCTGATTTTATTGTCTGAGGTTTCTACTTGTTCTAGCTCATAGTGTAGTCATGTCTAACTCCGAGCTACTCGTTTGCTGTGGGATATCACTGGTAAGAATCTTCCCACAAAGAGGATGTGTGTCTCTAGAGAGGTTTTGCATTGGCCATTGCCAGGCCCTAGGGGCGTTGTCAGTTTGGAACTGCTTTAAACTGAGTTTGAACTTGGGGTTCTACCGGCACCACCTAGGTGTGGTGAATGTGGCCTCCATCCTCTCTGAACAGTACTCCTACCCCTCTGCTCCACTGAGCCACCTTCCCTAAAGCCTCTGGAAGTGGCAGGAGGAGGGGCTAGGGTTTAACCTTATACAGAATATGTGCGCTTTGAAGTGGCAGCGTTCTACAATCTGTCCCCTACAAGACCATCCACCTGAATGGGCCCCAGGCTTTGTCTTCTTTCCCCATAACCAACCCCTTCCCTTCCCTTCTAAGACCATGAGATGAACACTCAGATCAGGAGTTTGGCAAATCCCCTGGACAAGAACAGCTGAATTCATTGTGCCAATGACCAAATCCCCACCCCTGCTTGAATGGGTCTCAAGAACTCTTGAACTGTTCCTGTCTGTTTGGCTCATCTTCGCCTTAATGCAACATGTTCAGCTGTCCCTGCCTGCACTGGTTCAAATTCCTGCCCTACCATATTGCCAAACGTGTGACTGGCCTCCTTTGCAGGGACTGGTTCCTGCTCTCCTGCCTCCTCTCCGGTTATCTTCTGTTGCTGTCCATACTGTCTCCAGGCTGGCTGTAGCTTCTCCGCACGCCAGGTTCCCAGGTTCAGGATCGTCACAGATGCCTTTTCCACCAACAGGAATCACCATCTTCTCTTCATGGGAGAAGCCGTACTCCCATCCTGCCCACCTTTAAACTTTAGCATAGATGTCATTTACTCAAAGAGCCCCCGAGTGCCCAGGCCTCCTGTTCGCCTTGATCTCTGCACTTGGCATTTGCTATGTAGATTGCAGCTGCAGTTAAAGCATCATGTGGGTAAGGATTTAATGCCTGGCACCAGACTGGAGCTGAGCTGCAGGAGGTCAGGAGCCATGGTTGTCCTAGCACATGGGGACGCCCATGGATGTTTCTCCAGTGGCTCTGTGCTCAGCTATGCATCTGTCGGCCAGGAGCAGACCCCTATCTTGAAGCCTGAGCTTCAAGTCTGAGTAGTGGTGATCGTGTGTGGGGTTGAAGTTGACCCCTGTCTCACTGTTCACTTTTCCTGGAAGAGTAGACCATGTACCACTGCCGTTTGTTGCTGGCAAGGGGGTCCCTGTGGATGCCCCTCCTTGAGCTGCAGTCGTGTGGTGCCTGGCCTCACAACTCCTGGAAGGAAAAAAACCTCTCGGTCTCCTCCAAAGGCATGGCCTCCCCGATGCTGACAGTGCTGCTTAGGACAACATTCAGCAATCCGTGATACCCTCCTCTAGACAGGAGACATTGGATAAGTGGATTCTCACCTCCCAGCCACCTCTGTCTAGGTCACCTTCTTACTCACCAGTTGTTCCACTCTGCCTTCCCTCAGCCTTCCCTGCGGAGGCCCTGGCATGCACTGAACTCTTGCCATGAGCTGTTTCCTTCTGGTGTAATGATGAGGGGGGCACGGCTTTGAGGTCTTTGATGGGAAGATGGAGGTGGTTTGGCACCGTGAGGTTAGAGAGGCTGGGTTACACAGCTCTGCCCGTCCTGGAGAGCTGCACACCGCGAAGTCAGAGAGGCTGGGTTGCCCGGCTCTGCCCTTCCTGGAGAGCTGCACACCACGAGGTCAGAGAGGCTGGGTTAACCAGCTCTGCCCTTCCTGGAGAGCTGCACACCAGAAGGTCAGAGAGGGTGGGTTGCCCGGCTCTGCCCGTCCTGGAGAGCTGCACACCACAAGGTCAGAGAGGCTGGGTTGCCCGGCTCTACCTGTCCTGGAGAGCTGCACACCACGAGGTCAGAGAGGCTGGGTTACCTGACTCTGCCTGTCCTGGAGAGCTGCACACCGCGAGGTCAGAGAGGCTGGGTTGCCCGGCTCTGCCTGTCCTGGAGAGCTGCACATGGATTCTTTTATCTCTGAAATGTGTTACGTCCCCATGAGGGTGATGGCGTCTTCTTGTGGGATTGTTTTAGGGTTAAGCAAGAGAGTATGCCAAGCACTCAGCACAGTGCCCAGCACACCATCCAGTAAACCATTGCTGTCCTCGATATTTTGTGCCTTCAGGAAACAGAGAGAGGTGACCCTGCAGGTTCCAAAGGTGCTTCCTGAGAGAGGTCAAAGTTGGACCTGAAGGGTGAGGCAGGTGTGCCCTGGGGCCCGGAAGAGGAGGCGTCAGGACTGGCCCCAAGACCACACTCCTAATCCACACATGTGGATATGTGAGCTGACCATGGGAGGAACTCCCCTGAGTTCTGTTACCAATTCTCCATGTCTCTGAGATGAGTTTACATTACTGGGTTGAATTCTTTTTATATTTTGCAGTTTTGTTTAAAATTATAAAATAAAATATATTCACAACTAGAAGAAAGGAAAATCCTGCAGTTTAGGATGCTGGAAGGTAAAAGATACTCATCTCTCCTCTGACCCACTAATGTGACACACATACACACACACAGATACAGACACATGCAGACACACAAACCCACACACAGATCCATATATACACACATACAGCCACACAAACACACAGAGGCACACGTATAGCCACAGAAACAGAAACAGCCAAACAAACATACACACAGACACACACAGGCATAGATACACACACATTTAGCCACCCAAATACACACAGACAAAAAGATACACACAGACACACAAACACATACCGATGTTCTGTTTGGGTCTGTGCTCAGATACATAATTAATCATCACACTGACTCGTGGCTCAATCTTGTCATTGGTCCACGCAAGCCTCTCTTTTATAAATGTGTTTTTAATGACTCCACCGTGAAGTGTCTCTGCAGTGAGAGCGCCAGACAAGCCCGCACCCGCTCATGGCCCTGCCCCTTCCTCCTGGCTCTTTCCCCACCCCACCCTCCTCTGGCCCCGCCCCAGGTCTCCACCCCCCAGATTCACTGTCTCTGTTCCCTGCTTTGCTTTCTAATGCAGTTTCATCGTATCTGTGTGTTTAGCTGAAAGGTATCTCTATTTTTGGTTTGGGCTGTTTAAATGGTAATAAATGGGTATCTATAATTAGGGGGCACTTACAGTTTGCATTCATTGTTGATAAGATTTATAAAACAAACATTTTGGCCACCATATGGTATACCACTGTTTGAACTCCACAGTTTACCATCCTGCAGTGTGGAGATGGCAGGGCTGGCTCTGCTTCTTTGCAGTTAGAATGTGTGTCGTCTGCATTTCTGCAGGCTCCCAGGCAAGGGCTGTGCAGCTGTCGGCCAGGAGCAGAGCTCTGCCTTGAAGCCAGAGCTGTCTGAGTGGTGGTGGGTGGGGGTTGGGGGTGTGGGGTTAACCCTGTCTCACTTTTCGCCTTTCCTGGAAGAGTAGACCGTCTTTATACTACTGCCCTTCGTCGGCTCCAAAGTGGGGTCCCAATTTCTACCCCTACAGCCACAGCTGCACTGTGCAGCGAGCCACTTCTTCTCCCAGAAGGGTCATGTCATACTTGGAAGCCTGTGCCCTCGAAGGGGTGCACGATGACACTGTGACCCTTCTTCGATTTGCGTCTTCCTGATGGCACATGAGGTTTCACATCCCCTCATAGGCTCCATTGGCCATGAGTGTTCCCTGTGATGTGCCCATTCATGCCTTCTGCCCATGCTTCTATTCTGTCATTAGCATTTTTAAAACAGCTCGGGGGTACTCTGTATTGTGCTACAGCTTGATTTTTGAAGATATCACAGACAACAGGTGGACGTTGGCTACATGTGTATGGTTTGTGTGTACATGTTATTCGAGCGCAAATACGTGAGTTACATGTTTATTGTGTGCTTTTTTCATTTAACGACATCTCTTGGAGCTGTTTCATGAAAACAAAATACATCTAAAATGTAACTTCAATTACGCCGCGGTGTGAGCATAACGTGCTATATTTAACTAAGCGCTTATATTCTGTTTCGAGTTTTTTACATTATAAACTGCTTTGTGATAAACAGCCTTGGAGTCCAGTCTTTTCACGTTTGAATTTTTCTCTCCTTAGGAGATATTTTAGGTAACAGAAGCATTGAGTCAAAGGACATATTTTAAAAAGCTTCCTTTTATATATGGCTAAACTGATCAAGGTTTTTTGGTGGTGTTTGTTTTTGTTTTCTGGGAATGCAAATAGCTAGATGCTATTCTGCCAGTGGGCTGAAGTCCCTCAGCCCACAGTCCCCAGACCCAGCCGTGACTGTGCACCTGTGTGGCATTCGGAGGGGCAGGGAGGGGTGGGGGTACGGGCTCTGCCTCCTCTGTCCTCTTGCTCTTGGGCGGCTCATTCCTGGCTTTTCCGCCTTGACCATGTGGTGGCCTGTCTCAGATGTTCTTTATCTGATCACATGGCATGTCCATGTCCTGCTGGGCACTTCTGGCACTTCGCACAGCTCCCAAACATCTGTTTGTCCCTGTGGTTACAGATATCACCGCCTTGTAAAAGTGAGCATGTCTTTCCTGTCCACTACAGTGTTTCTCATAGCTAATTCCAATGCCTGGCAGACAGTAGGTGCTTTAGATATTTGTTAAATGAACGGATGATTGGATTTGACAAAGGATAGAGAAAAGACTGGGAGAACGCCTCTCAGCATCTTCCTTGTTGTTCTGTAGATCGATGCTTCTCACCTGGGCCAGGAACACATGGCAATGTCTGGAGACATTTTTTGTTATCACATCGGGGGTGAGAACAATCGGCACCTGGTGGGTGTGGGCTGGGGTGCCGCTGAACATCCTGCTCTGCACAGGGCAGACCCCACAACAAAGGATCCTCCCTGAAGTGCCCATAGCACCATGTCTGGGAAACCCCGATTGAGATCATGTGGTCATAGGGTGCCCATAGTGCCGTGTCTGGGAAACCCCGATTGAGATCGTGAGGTCATAGGGTGCCCATAGCACCATGTCTGGGAAAACCTGATTGAGATCGCGAGGTCATAGGGTGCCCATAGCACCATGTCTGAGAAACCCTAAATGAGATCGTGAGGTCATAGGGTGCCCATAGCACCGTGTGTGGGAAACCCCGATTGAGATCGAGCAGTCATAGGGTGCTCATAGCACCATATCTGGGAAACCCTGATTGAGATCGCGAGGTCATAGGGTGCCCATAGCACTGTGTTTGGGAAACCCTCATTGAGATCCAGCAGTCATAGGGTGCCCACAGCGCCATGTGTGGGAAACCCTGAGTGAGATCGTGCTGTCATAGGTAATTTTCTCCCTTTTCTTTGTATCAGCTTTCCAAATTCTCTGAAATAATTTCGTAGTTAAAGAATTACTTATTAAAGAGATATTATTCACTAATACAAGCTGGGGAACAGGAGGCAGTGCCGCGGGGGGTAGCCCGACCACAGCATACTGCTCCCGTCTTGTTTGTTTTCGTCCTGCATGGGGAATTTTTGGGGTGCCAGGTTGAAGGTACACACGTAGCCTCAGGCCTCAGAGCACTTGGACATTTGTTCTAGAAAACACCCCGAGATGTGCCCACTCTGTGGTTTGCCGAGTAAGTGAGCCCAGGAACGCAATAATTTACTCGAGTGGACAGAATTAGCGCCAGTTAGGGAGAGGGGCTGAGTGCTGTCTTGAGGGGCCTGGAAGCCATGAGGGCTGGGCTGGGCCCGGACTTGCTAAACACATCTGATCTGACACTGGCATCAGGAGAAAGGTGGGGGGCAGCTGGTTTTCGCGGGTGACCTACTAGCCAGGGCGCTTCCTTCAGTAGACCAGAATGTCCGCCACCTGTGCCCTCGAACCGCTTTCTTGGACTAAGGGACGTCGCCGGGCTGGACACACGTCCCCACCACTCTGCACGTGTGGCATAAGGGGCTCAGCAATTGTCTAAATGGAGGCTCCTTCTTAGACAGCAAAGCTGTGTGTTTTGTATTCCGTTGGTCTCATTTCCTGTGGGGATGTTTCCTGGTTGCAGCATGTCTGTGCTTGGCTAGTAAGACAGTTGGTCCAAAGCTCTTCTCTCCCGTGGGGAATGTGAGCAGAATGATCCTTAGGTAGAAAAGCGGAGAGCCAGCGCTCCTGCTACTTTTGCGTTGGTGGACAAGAAATAACAGTGGGAGGACACTGTCTGTCCCTAATTACCTGCCCTGCATCCAATTTGCTGGCGTCGGGCGGCTTTCCCGAGGCAAGCCCTTGGGGACGCTGAACCGCTAGGAGGGACAGCGGCTCCGGGGCCTGCAGGGCTCTAGGATTTTTTTCTGTCAGGTACACTTCCCCCTGCATTCTGCAGAAAGGCGAAGATGAGCAGCTGGGAGAAAGGCAGCCCCAGTGACTCAGCATGGAGATGCTAAGGGATGGGGGAGAGCTGGCTACTTCTCATCCTTTCCCCGGCCTCACTTGCCATGAAATCACCTGAACTTCTGAGGTGCTCTAGGGCCCAATGCCAGGGCAAGGGTGAGCAGGGGTTTCAGCATCATGGGGGACTGTGGACAAAGGCCCAAAGAGCTTTGTAGAACTAAGTGGTGGTCGGGCAGCTCGTGCTGCAGCAGGTGAACCCGGGCATGTGACGTGGTCACAGGGACTCTTCCAGTGGTTTCACGTGCAGTGTGAGTGGCCTTAACACGGGACCCGGACACACTCCCTCTGGGCTGGGGAGGGACAGGAACCCGAGGCAGATCCTTCCACCAAATGAGTGTTTTGCTGTCAGGACACAGCCTCCCTGGAAACAGAGGCTCTCCCGCGATTCCGCTCGGAGTCCCACGCCGCTCAGTATGCACCACCCCAGGGCGTCGCCGGGGCAGAACGCAAGGCGCCCTGACGTGATTTTCAGAGATCTGAGTTCCTTGAATATTAAAATTAACCTTTTTTAATAACAAAAATGATATAGTCCATTGAAGTAGGGCTGGATTTATCTTATGACAGTGCTTGTCATGGCCTTGAGTATTTATTGAGTAGTTTCAAAAGTTCATTAAACTCAAGAGATTAAATATTGCCCTGAGCAGTGCCCCATAAAGGGGAAATATGGTCCTATTACTTAGTAAAATGTTGTGCTATGTTGTTAATTTAACTCCCTTGGGTTCTCATCTTCTGATTCAAAAGATATTTTCCCGTGCTGTTAAATTTGAACCTCAGACTGTCTCTCACAGTATTCATCAGAAACTCAGTATCGCACATTTGTTTCCTAGCAGGGTAGAAACACTGGCCCCCACAGTGCTCTAGAAATGTCAGATGCATTTGTCTTCCATTAGCCCCACCACCATCCCCTGTGTCACTGCACTGAGTAAAGCCAGTGGATTGACACAAAGGCTCCCCAATTGGGGAAGGGGGTGCAGATTCCCTGATTCACCAAGGGCAGCCAAGCCTCCTGCTTGGGCACACGCCTTGTCGCTCTGGGCTTGACGGGATAGAAAACATGAGGACAGAGCCGCTGCGAGGCCCCTCAGTGATCAGGGCCGTTTATTTTCCTCCTAATTGCTTACTGAATTGATTCCCACTGAATCTCTGTAGAAATATCCTCTTTATTATCTCATCTGACCCGAGGGCCTTTATTTGGTTTATATGGCGTGGTCTTGGTGACATTGACAACGCTGTTTCATCGGTCCTCACGGGAGCTTCCCTGGGGGGCAGGACCCAGTCAGTGTTCCCTCCAACAAGAGGCCATTTCACAGGCGAGCCCACGCGCCTGGAGAGAAATGCAAGGCCCGACATCTGGTCTTCCAGTGGCGTGGGGGGCAGCAGCCGGGGGCCAGAGTCTTCCTTGCCTCCTAGCTTGTGTATGGATCAACAACCACCAGCCCTCTGATGTTGAGGACCCCCAGGGATTGGCAAAATTAAACCTGGATGCTTTGATCACTGGCAGTAAGGGACACCCTGAACCACGACTTTCTTCCCAGGGTCATTCTGAATGACAGCCCAGAGTGGAGTCTTTATGGAGCAGGTTCCTCACGTAGCCCACATTTGCCACAGCCACTTGGCTGAGCCCTGTTTTAGGTGTTGGCAAGGCGGGTGTTGAGTATCAGAGACCCAAAGCGCAGTGGTTGCATCAAGGATCATCAAAGTAGACCCGGCTGGGTGAGAGTCACTGCCACCCCTCACGTCTCTGTTGTGTCAGGACAAGATGTGTAGCTGGCGGGATCCTCATGAGGATTACGTGAGTCCTGGAGACCACGCAGTGAACTCTTACATCCCAGGGCTCAGTGTGTGAGAGCTGCTGCCATCTTCACCGCCAAGACAGATGTGCCGTGGGCCTCTCCTCTTCTGTAAAATGGGTCTGTAACGCCCCTGGAAAAGAGTGTGCACTTAACGTTACCATCGACATCATCATAATGATTGCCCCATATTCTATTATACCAGTGTAATCTAGTAACATGGCTCTATCTGCATAGATCGCAGACATATAATAAAAATACTTATATAAATCATTGCATTATTATAATTCATCGAGAACTATGCTGTGTGTTTTGAGATGTGAGAACAGGAAAGAGACCACCCTCAGCTTTGAAGGATTTGTAGGTGATGTTGGTTCATCTTTCAGGTTCAGCCCGTGGTTCCTGGGGAACGTTTTCCTCTCTAACCACAGCCCCAGCCCTTTGACCTCAGTCCCCACGGATCTCAGAGGTGCCCCTTCTCCCGGACATCTTCATTTCTACCTGGGAAGGCCCCACCCCAGCATCTCCTGCCATCCAGGACTCTCCCGTCTGCCTGCCCCTCTCGGGCAGAACCCACCTCTCAGCCCCAGTGACCATCGGCAGGTGAGCAGCAGCAGCCCACTCCTGAAAACAGCTTCATTTGTAAAGAAAGTCGGTTGTTCCCATCTTCCTTGAAAGACATGGATTTCTTAAACTCTGTCCTGTTTCTACTTTGATAGAGACATAGAGATACAAAAGTGAGAATGTCCCTTTTCTCTGGCAAGGACAGTAAGAAGTAGGTGACAGGCAGCACTTGTCCTCAGGCTGGGCCGAAGAGAGCACCAGGGCGGGGTGAGGACTGTGGCCAGGGGACAGCCGAGCACCATCTCAGCAGTCAGGGGGCAGCTAAGCACCTCCTGAGCAGTCAGGTGGCCTCTCCCAGTGGGTGGTAGAGCCAGAACTGCCTCCCCTTCCAACCTCTCAAAAGAAGCCAACATATCCATATTTTTATATGAAATTAGTTAATTTTTAAATGTTGGAAACTTCATTTTTTTTTTGAGACAGAGTCTCGCTTTGTCACCCAGGCTAGAGTGCAGTGGCCGGATCTCAGCTCACTGCAAGCTCCGCCTCCCGGGTTTACGCCATTCTCCTGCCTCAGCCTCCCGAGTAGCTGGGACGACAGGTGCCCGCCACCTCGCCCGGCTAATTTTTTGTATTTTTTTAGTAGAGACGGGGTTTCACCGTGTTAGCCAGGATGGTCTCGATCTCCTGACCTTGTGATCCACCCGTCTCGGCCTCCCAAAGTTCTAGGATTACGGGCTTGAGCCACCACGCCCGGCGCATATTTTTTAAAGAACATAAAACTCTCTATGAGCCCAACAGAAGGCACCTGTGGTTTGGAAGCAGTCAGAGGCCATGGGACTGTGAGCCCCACAGCCCTGCCCCTGCCACCCCCACCCTGCCCAGCAGTGATTCTGAGGCCACCAGTTCCATCCTGGAAAAGTGCTCCCTGAGCTGGGACACCTGTCTGGACCCCCACCTGTGGCTTCTAGGCTGGAGGTTAGAGTCTCCTTGGAGAACTGGAAATGGTAACCTTGACATCTGAAGCCGCTGTCCTCCTGGGAGGATAGCGCACTGGGCAGGACAGGCCTTGGGAAGTCCCTGGGGGCAGATGAACCTTCAGCTTCTCATACCCCTGCCTGTCCTAATCCTGAAATCTCACTTTGTCAAAAAAAAAAAAAAAAAAAAATGCTGAGGAACTTCTCCAGAGAAAAACATTTTAGTCTTGTAACTCTAAAATATAGACATTTGTTATTTTATAAATTATATACTGGAACTCCTGTACTACTGTTATTTGGTAAAAACATACAACATAAATTGACATCTTAAAGTTGCAAAAATAAATTTGTAATATTATTAACAACAGAAGAATCTTTTTGCTCATATACGACATACATACATGCATACATATATATGGCATTAATATGTACATGGCATTATTAATACTGTATATGATATACCATGACATAATATATGTATAGTATTATCAATAATGTTACTAGCCAGGCACAGTGGCTCACACCTGTAATCCCAGCACTTTGGGAGGGCAAGGCAGGAGGATCTCTTGAGTCCAGGAGTTGGAGACCAGCCTGGGCAACATGGTCTCTACAAAAATCACAAGCATTAGTTGGGCATGGTGTTTCACGCCTATAGTCGCAGCTACTCCAGGGGCTGAGGTGGGAGGATTGCTTGAGCCCAGGAGGTCAAGACTGCAGTGAGCCAAGATAGTGTCACCGTCACTGCCTTCCAGCCTGGGAAACAGGGAGACTGTTTCAAATACAAAATGTTACTAGTATTCTAAACACTTAGGTTTTAAAGGACTTGCTAGCTTTGCTATTGAGGTATTATTATCTAAAGGCACAAAAACTCTCAGGGGAGTGTCCTCCTTAGTGGTAGCCAGCGTTGATCCATATTTCAGTCTTCTTATTTCAGATGTTTGGGATGATTTCATCAATTTAATTAGATCCTCACTTGTCTTTACCCCTAATGTGGCTGACAGATAGCTGGCATTAGGACTGGACGTGGGGCCGCCAAATTTGTTTGAGTAAATAAGAAATAAGTTTTATCGGCACTCAGGCCCACCCGTCATGCCGTCTTTGACTCTTTTATGCCACAGCAGCAGCAGCGTCGAGTAGTTGCTGCAGAGACCACATAGCCCTGAAAGCCTAAAATATGACAGTTACCAGTTGGCCTTTTGCAGAAAAAGTGGTTATTGCCAAACTCAGGTGGGGGTGGAGGGTGAGGGCCACATCCCAGTACCATCCTGGCTACATCGAAATTGCCAGGGACCTTGAAGACCCAGGTCTAGGCCCCTTCCTTGGAGACCTAGCAGGCAGGGAGCCCAGGACTGTGTATAGAACTGAGCCCCTGGGGCCATCATGGAGGGCGGCAAGAGGCTCGGGAGGATCGGGAAAGCACGTGGACTTCCCAGGATACTGGCAGCATCCGGTGTTCCTCAAATTGCATTCTGTGCTTAGACCACCTGGGGTGCTGCCCCCTCACAGCAGTTCCTGCCCTCACCTGGCCGCAGAACTACTGAGTAACCTGTTGCCCTGAGCGTCTCTGGGCCTGGGACTGGCCACGGGGAGCATCCTGAGACCAGCAGACCTGGCCCGGCTTCCTTGGCCTGGTAGCTCCAGCTCCCCTGCAGACTTCCTCCTCCTGTCTCCAGTGTCTCCAGGTTTCTCAGCTCACAGTCTGGGGCCCTGAAGAGGCCCCCAAGGGGTAGCTTCTTCCTCTGTTCAATCAGTCGCCATAGACGCTGTGACCCATCGCCAGCCTAGGAGGGAGATGCCAGGGGCCAGACGGCCTGGGGTGGGGAGAGATGCCCCAGGGCTCTAGTGGTTTTCATGATACACTTTTTAATACTACTTAAATCTTTCGACTATGTAAACAGTATCTTGATAAAAATATTGTTTTGCTTTCAAGACAGGGTCTCACTTTGTCACCCTGGCTGGAGTGCAGTGACATAATAACAGCTCACTGCAGCTTCGACTTCCCGGGCCCAAGCATTTCTCCCACCTCAGCCCCCACAAGTAGCTGGATTACAGGTGCGCCACCACACCCAGCTAATTTTTTGTATTTTTTGTAATACGGGGTTTTGCCGTGTTGCCAAGGCTGGTCTTAAACTGCTGAGCTTGGGCGATCTGCCCGCGTCAGCCTCCCAAAGTGCTGGGATTACAGGTGTGCACCACCGCACCTGGCCTTTGATAAAAGTATTTATTTAAGTGAGGAAAAACTAGGAAGTTTTGAAAAGTGAGTCCTCTTCTGGGTGAAGTTTCTTGCGACAAATGGAGGAGGTGGGAAGGGGTTGTGGTCTTTTCTCCCAAAGGGGTGGTGGCCAGGCACCAAGTTCACGTTGTGAAACTTCACCCAACTGTGTTCATGACCTTCAGGCTTCCTTGCCCATATCACATGCTTCCTAAGCACATATTTAGAAAAGTGCAGGCTTTTGAGGGTCTTCCCAATGAGACAGAATCACCTTGATACGCCGTTGAGACTGAACTTGAAACCTGGGTCTTGTTACTGGAGGTAGCCCCATGTCGCCCTTTGAATTAATACTTTTTATAAATCCTGTCATTTTCTTCAGAATGGTATAATCACATTGCATTGCATTTTCCCCATTTCAATGGTAATATATTAGATATAAATGTTTAAACTGCACTGTAGTTTTTGTTAGAAAACGAATTTCCTCCTGAGCAGGGTCCCCTGTCCTGTTTGTGACTGAGTTATCGGTGCCAGGTGGAGCACCCGTGCCTACCTTAGGAAGTGGTCACTGGGTGAATAGACACATGGATTGAACAAATTAACAAGATTCTCATATGCCCTGATGTCTAAAACCATGGTACTGGAACTTTAGCGTGAACACTTGGCTGTATTGCAGCTGCTATTTTTTTTTTCAGCGCACCTGGCATACAGAAGGGGTATCGCTGGTATTTTGGCCTGACCTGCTCGATGGAGCAGGACAGGGCTGACCACACGCCGAGCTGCGTGCCTGGGAACCACATGGCAAGCTTCACCTACGTGTCCTGCACCAGCCAGGAGTGTGAGCTTCTTTCCACCGATTCACTTGCTGTGTTCATTTGCAGAGAGAGACTTGTATTCTCACATTAGAATTGAATGAGCATTCAAGCATATCAGTCTTGGTTATTTGTCTTGGAATTGATAATGTACCTCTAAAGATTTCCAGCTTTAAATATTGACAGAGGCCTGATTCTGTATTATGGTAGATTTGCATTCTAGATTTCTTCAGCTTATGTGCGGAAGAGACGATGTTCCTGAGAGCGCTGTCAACAACACAAAAGGAAAACTATTTAATGCTATTTGTGTCTATCACCTCTAAGGGTGGAGAGAGCAGGGTGGATGGACTCTGTTAGACAGGGCTCCCCAGAGAAACAGAATCACTGGATGTGTATACACAGAGGAGTAGGTTTCTTTTAAGGACTAGGCCCCAAGGTCGTGGGGGCTGATAAGTCTGAAATCTGCAGAGCAGGCGGATGGGCAGGAGGAGACTGAGGAGAGCGGGTATAGCCCTTTGAGTCCCAGCGAGTCTCCTGGCGAAATTCTCTCCTCTCCCAGGGAGCAGAGTATTTCTTAAAGCCTCAACTGATTGGACAAGGCCCACCCACACCATGAAGGCTCATCCACCTCACTGCATGTCTACGAACTGAATTGTTAATCCCATCTACAAATATCTTCCCCACCACATTCAGGCTGGGTACCTAGGTCTGGGTACTATGGCCTACCCAAATTCATTAATTTTGACACAGACACAATTATGTCTTGGAGGAGGATTGGCCTTGCGTCAGTCATTGTGTGTCCCCTTTCTCAGGCCAGCAGGTGTGACTGGAGTGCCCAGAGCAGGGCTCTCACAGTCAGACCCCAGCCACAGCCCAGTCCTGCAGGCCCCATTGCTCTCACATTTTCAGATTGCACAGCCTCTGGCCGTGGAGGCGTGATGCTGATGTGGGTTAAATGCTGGTGTGGGTTAAATGCGGATGTGGGTTAAATACTTTGTAAAGTGAACCCCAGGTCATTATTTATACTAAGTCCTTAAAGACTAGGCCCACCAGTCAGAACCTTACAATTGTTTCAGGAGGAAAAACCCACTTTTAAAAGAATTTTTTTTTTTTTTTGGAGAATTTCAAACCTACCCAAAGGTAGAGAGCATAGTGTCCTGAGCCCCTGGCTCATCTCCCTCAGTGGCCACCCCGGGGCCTGGCTCAGCCTTCGCATCCCCTCTGCCCTCCCCAAAGCCTCGCCTCCATCATGAGGTCCCATCCAGTTGGTCTATGGTATGTGCCGGACCTCGCTGCAGGACTTGGCAGGTGGGCCACTGACATCCACCTGCCCATCCATCACCCATGAAGCACTTAGCCTCTTCGATTGCCTTGCAGTGTTTTACAACCCGCCTCTTTTTTAGTGCCTGCTCACATGTGTGATGCTGGGCTCAGGAGATCCTGAGAGGAGGAACTCAGAGCCTGCCCTGCAGGGCCTCAGGGACAATGGTGGTCTCCCTGGCAGGGGCTGAGGGGCTCAGCACAGGTCGCTCACCCCAAGCCCAGTGGTTCTCATGCACTCCTGCTCTAGGCAACCCTCTGGACAGCTGCTTTGGTGACCGGGGTAGGAGGAATAGCTGGGTGGGCCCATTTTCACTAGGATCCCTCCTGTCATATTTCAAACCAGTCCCCCTTACAGCTGGGCAGGACGTTTTGGGATGACTCTTCCAGAAGTGGGCCATGGCCTGGCCCTAACTGTAGAGAACAGCAATGCCCAGGCTGGCTTCACTCTGACTCTCACAGCTCTGATGGCAACACAGAGGCCCCCAGGTCATTCGGGAGCTTTGCTGGAGGGAGTTAGTGCCTCTCAACCTGCAGAAGCTCCTGGAGACCTGAATGTTTTGTCTGTCAGAAGATTATGCTTTATAATCAGAGCTTTTCTGTGATCAACAGGACCTCTCAGGAGTTGTAGTTATTGGAAACTGAAGTATTCACTGGAAGGAAGGAAAGGAAGGAACTCTTTAGGGCTGATCTGAGGTGGAGAGTGATGCTGCATTGGGGGTGGCTTTGCTGCATTAGAGTCCAGGGAAGAGGGCCCGGTCCTCCTTGCAGCCTAGATGAGCCCCAGAAGCCCCAGTTCTCCTTTGATAAGAGATATCCCCTAAATCTCAGGACTACCGTCAAAGGTTTATTTCTTGCTCATTCTGTATGTTCCTATGAGTCTGTAGGGTCTCTGCTCCATAAGGTCACGCATGGATCCAGTCTCCACCATCTCATCTCTGCACCATCGGGAACACATAGGATCCTTAGTCACTGCTGTGAGATGAGCCCACTGGGAGCAGTCATGGTCTTGGGGGTGGGGATGTGAGAAGCTTCTTTGGGTCCCTTGGTGGGACAACAAGGGCTCCTGGCTGCAGCACCAGAGGCTTCGGCGCCGGCCCAGCCCCACCTCCACTGGTACCCTCACCTCCTTGTTGTTCTGGTCTTTCTATTTCTACCAGCCCCGCCCCCTTCCAGAGCCTCATCCTTTCATCTGTACCCTGTGAACTCCTCACTACTTTCTGAGTTGATGTCCCTCTGCCACTATAATCATTCTTTCTCTGTATTCTGCTTCTTTCTTCAAATCTTCTTTCACAGTCACCAGCACACAGATGCAACTCTGTCATCTTCCAACCCATTTCATGCCCTGCGATGGTTCCCTGGCCCTCCAGACAAGTCCAGAGCTCCTAGCACGGTCCCTAGACCCTGTTCCCGGGCCATGCAGGCCTCTCCAGCCTCATGCTCATCACCAGGCAGGCGTACTGTTCTTGGCAGACTCAGAAGTGACAACCTTTAGGAGTCAGGGCCTACACACTGTCACCCAGACAAACCTGAAGCCTCTTCCCGTGCAGCGCGTACTTTTCACTCCGAATTTCAAAAATGCAATCATAAACCTGCTCCACCAATAAGTAGCCCTTGAGTCTTTGAGAAGGAAGGGTCTGTATCTTTTGATTCTGTGCCTGGTCCATTGCAGGCTTCAGTCCCGGTTGTGCATTGAACTGTGCAGAAATCATCCATGACATTGTTTTGTAACAACAAAGAGAACAAGGCCAGACTCTCACGATTGCACCTCACCCTACCATGGAGCTGTCATGAACGTCATGTGGCATCTTTTTTGTTTGAAATGAGCAAAACTCAACTCATGCTCATGCAGCCAAGTGGGGAATGGGTTTCTTCACACAACTTAAAGTGCAAGGATAGCCTGGCTTCAGGCATGGCTGGATCCAGGTTTTCAAATGTCCCATCTCTTGAACACAGTCTGCCCATATGGTGGGCACTGTGACATGTCATGACCTCTTAGACTGCCAGCCTCTTCTCATAACTGTGATAGGAACGTCACTCTGTCTGGTCTGGCTTAGGAAAGAATTCTTCACATCTATAGACTCTTTGGCCAGGGAGTAAATACAATGACTAGGCCTGGGTTATGGACCCTCAGCTGAGGCCTCAGTGTAAGTGAAGGGTCAGCCCTGCAGTCATCTCCTGGAACCGAGGCCCATGAAAGAGGAAGGGAGCCCAGGGGAGACAGCACACAGTCACCTGCAACAAAAGCTGCTGGAAAGAACTGACCAGCTGCACATTCATTTGATGATGGACTCGTGTAACTTGTTCACAGGTGTATCACGGAGGCCAACAGTGGTTGCTCAGATGTTATTTGTGAAGGCTGGAAACATCCCTGAGTAACATTTGTCCCAGTCACTTAGCTACACAACACAGAATGGATTTTTATAGTAGTGGATATTTGCACAAAGCTCCCGTCTTAAAGCATATGCAGTCATCTCTCAGTATCTGTGGGAGACTGGCTCCAGGACCTCCCCAGGATACCAAAATCCAAGGATGCTCAAATCCTTGATATAAAATTATGCAGTATTTGTGTGTTACCTATGCACATCCTCTCATGTACTTTAAATCACCTCTAGGTTACTTATAATACCAAATGCAACGTAAATGCTATGTAAATAGTTGTTATATGGTATTGTTTAGGAAATATTGACAAGAAAAAAGAGTCTGTACATGTCCAGTACAGATGCAGTTTGTTTGTTTGTTTGGAGACAGAGTCTCGCTCTGTCACCCAGGCTGGAGTGCCGTGGTACGATCTCGGCTCACTGCAGCCTCCTTCCGGGTTCAAGCAATTCTCGTGCCTCAGTTTCCCAAGTAGCTGACACTACAGGTGTATACCACCAAGCCCTGCTAATTTTTGAAATTTAGTAGAGATGGGGTTTCATCATATTGGCCAGGCCGGTCTCAAACTCTTGACCCCAGGTGATCTGCCCACTCAGCCTCCCAAAGTGCTGGGAATACAGGCATGAACCACCGTGCCTGGCCCAGATGCAGTTTTTAAAACATATTTTCAATCAGCAGTTGGTTGAATCCACCGACATGGAACCCATGGATATGGAGGGCTCTGTATCTATATAGCATCTTATCTAAAACAGCCCTGTTAGGCCAGTTTATAGATGAAGAAACAGAATGGTTAAGCCACTTGTCCTTTTGTCACTAGGATGGAGTTCATTGGAGAAAATCCGTTTTCATTTCTTCCTTATTTACAGATCCACAGATTTACATAGGACAATAATCCACCCAGCAGAAAGGCTGATTTCCTAGGCTCCCTTACAGCGAAGCGTCACCCTGTCACTAAGTGCTGACCACTGCAATTAAGTGGAAACATTTTGTGGGACTTCCAGAAAGTTAATTTTGCAAATTTTGCAGGGGTCTCTCCTGCCCCCATTCTCCCTTTCTCCTTTTTCTGCATGGAACACAGCTGTGATAGCTGGAGGTCCAGCAGCCACCTTGGACCATGAGGGGATCTTGAAGAGGGAAGCCACACATGTACACAGCAGAAAAGCAGGAGGTGGGTCTTGATCTTTGCCATCCCTTTCGCCACTATCATCCTCCTGCATTGTCAGCTTTTGGGCTTCACTTACGGGAGCAAATATAGCCCTGTGGGTTTGAGGGTGTTTCCTTGTGTGCAGTTGAACCTGCAGCCCTTCACACTGAGTAACTTATTTTTTCTGGAGCTGCTGAGTTTGGGGGCAGGGGTGGTACTGAGTCCCAGTTGTTGCTTTGCTTCTCTTGGGTTGACCCTGAGGTCTATGGTCCCCTCTCTAGAGATCCGGACATTCTGGAGAGTGGCCACTTTGTGGGCCCTGTCTCCCTGGTGTCGGTGCCATACTCAAATCAAATCATCATGGAAAACGTGCAGGCTGGATTAAGAGACTAGGAGGGGCCTTTTCCCCTGACTTTAGTTCTGCCTGGACCTCAGGCGTGTGGTGCTCGGCATTACTCTCCGGAGGGCCGTGTGCTCGTGCAGGGTTGTGTTCACCTCTTGTGTTCCTGTGTGTATTCCTGATTTTGCACGGGACACTTTTTTTGGCCCAGATAATAGACTTAAATTGTCTTTATCCCGAAACTCAAGCTGAGAGGGGAAATCAACATCTTTACCATGAAATAGCTTGTCCCCTTTATCTAAATACAAGGAGACAAATGTCTGGCAGGACACCGTGTTTCAGGAAAAAAGCTACAAATTGCAGTGTGTGATCTCCAGCTCATGTAAATATCTCCACATGTTATTCTTAATTAATTATATTTTATTGAAGCAATTAGGTGACTGACAACCTCAGTTAAGTCCTAATGAAAGGACCATGTCTTTTCACATGCCATTGATCAGAAAGTACAGCTTGGACTCCCGGAAGCTGGGCACTGGGCAAGGAGACGCTGGGCAGGTGCAGCTGAGCTGGTACAGCCAGGCAGATACAGGGGTCCTGGGCCAGGACTCCCACCACCACCTGTCCCAGGGCACATTTCTTCTCTTTGCTAAGGAAAAGATGCTTCTGCAGCCCCCACCCGCTTCCTCTACTTGTTCCTGATTGTTTTAATTTCTGAAAACCATGATGAGGACAGCTGCTGAAATCTTAAACAATGCTGCTTCTCTGGAAAGTTGGGTTAATTTGTTTAATTTTCACACCTTTCACTCTCTTCCACAATGGTAGAGTGCTTTTGTGTCAAGGCATCAAATAAATTTCACGCTTCTTGCCTTTTCTGAAATATCCAGTGGCATTAAACGCACCCAGTGCACCTGGCTCCGGCCCGGGGCTTTGAGACTTAATTGTGGTTATGACGATCTGCAAGAGGAGGCCTGATTATTCCCAACGCCGCTTGCATTGAGGCACAGAGACAATGTGGGCAGGGGATTTGGGGGAAAATTGCATTCTATTTTCTTAAGGCCAAATTTCCCATTAATCTGAGCTCCTTCTTAAGGAAAATGTGAAACATCCCGAGGCTTCAGGGACTTGTGTGAGGATATTCAGGCTTTTTTTTTTTTTTTTTTTTTCCTAGGGAGAACATTATTCAGAAAAAGCTCAGGCCAAGTGTGGTGACTCATGCCTGTAATCCCAGCACTTTAGGAGGCTGAGGCAGGTGGATCACAAGGTCAGGAGATCAAGACCATCCTGGCTAACATGGTGAAACCCCATCTGTACTAAAAATACAAAATATTAGCTGGGAGTGGTGGTGGGTGCCTGTGGTCCCAACTACTTGCGAGGCTGAGGCAGGAGAATCGCTTGAACCTGGGAGGCGGAGGTTGCAGTGAGCCAAGATCATGCCACTGACTCAGGCCTGGTGTCAGAGCGAGACTCCGTCTCAAAAAGGAAAAGCTCCCTCATCTTTACTGGTGTTATTAGTAAGTGAATCTAAATGCCTTTTTTTTTTTTGAGGCTGATTTTGTTTCGGGGTCCCAGGGAGTGGATGTGGAGGGGTCCTCCAGCCCCTCCTTTCGACCCCACCTCCCTCCCTAGGATGCGCTGCGTATCCCTGTCCCTCTGCAGAAGCCACAGCCATCTTTTTCTCCCACGCGCCGTTCTCGGGCAGTGATTCTGTATCCTCCCTCCTGTGAACTGGTGTGCCGCTTCCATACTGATCATGCTGGCAGACATATAGCCTTCATCAAACGCTCTGGAAATCACTCATCACCATGGTGCTGATGGTTTACAGTGTGGCGCTTTATGATTTTACGGGCTGTGAGCCTCTGCCATCTTGTAAAGATAGAAACCAAAGAAACTGCTCCCAGAGTCAGTGTGGTACAACGAGGCGCTGTCACCGCAGCCCCAGTCCCTGGTGTTCTTACTGTTGGACTAGTTAATATTCTCATGTCTGCCACAGAGGGGAAAATGAAATCTGAGGCTGAAGTAGAAATGGAACCCAAGGGTCTCAACTCCTTCTTTAGGTCTTTTTCATAGTAAATATTTAGACTAGGTGTGACTTTATATATTGTATCTATATCTATGTATAATTTCTATAATTGATGAGCTTAATCACGTGAGTTCCTCTATAGATCATAACTGTCATTTGTCTCATAAACCCAGCCCCTTGGTGTGGATCAAAATCTTCCACATCTTTATTTGGAGCAAAGACCTTGCGCTTGGCTTCCAAGGTTACAGTCTCTATGGGGATTTTTCAGGATCCCAAAAGCCCAGGTAATGCCCGTCTGGTGCACCAAATCCCGGTTTCACCCCAGACCACCATCTGCTCTGCCTGGATATAGCATCACATAAGACAGATGTCTCTACTGTCCCCACCAAGCAAAGAGGTACCACTTGCAAGGTTTTTGTGAGGTCCCTGTGAAGACCCAAGAGAGCCAGCACAAAGCCTCATGCAACAGTTAGCTGCCAAACCCAACTGCTGCTTCTAGAACATTTTCCCGTTGGTTCCATATATGGCTGGGTTCTTTCTCATTATGGAGGCCTCGACTGAAATGTCAGATCCTTAGAGAAGCCATGCCTGCCACCCCGGGTTCTGTCTCTTCCTTGAGCTTCTCAGCACCTGGCGTCTAGCGGTTGATGCCACCTTCACCTGTTGTCACGGAACCCCGAGGCCAGATGTGGCTGCCTTGCTCTCCACCTATTCCCAGCACCAGCAATTCGGGGATTTGTTCAGACAAATCATTGTTGGTAAATACGTGGCTCAGGGAGGCCTAAATGGCTACAAGCACTTTAGAAAAGACTTTGGCAGGGTCTTCTGAGTAAAGTGATACATGAACTTCCCTAGGAAATTGCTCCAGAAATACACTCAGCTGGATATTTCTCCCAGAGAAATGAATGAGTCTGTCCTGATAAAACATGTGAAGGAATGTGCAGAGAAGCTGTATTCTAGTAGCCCCATACTGGACACCGCCCAAGTGTGCTTCCCTAGAGGGATAGATGAGAGGACCGTAGCGCAGTCACAGGATGGACCAGGCCCTCAATGGTCTCCAGGATCCCAGCCAGATGGCCACGGGGTCACGGGCCCGCTGGGACTGGGTCCTACACACGCAGTTGTGGTGTTGTGGTGATGAGGAATGCGCTGTGCACAGGGACGTCAGTGACTGTCACGTCATTACCTTCCATGGAGCGAAGGGAACCAAGCACAAGGGGAGACGCACTGTGCGATGCCGTTTCCACGAAGTCCAGGAACAGGAAGGCTATTGTCTTAGTTCCCTATTGCTGCCATAACAGATGACGACAATCTCAGCGGCGTAAGCAACAGAAGCGAATTCTCTTACTGTTCTGAAAGCCACCTGTCTAAAATGCAGCAGCAGGTCCTGCTGTTCCTGAAGGTTATACGGGGGAGTCTGTTTCCTCGACTTTTCAGCTTCTAGGAGCTGCCTTGCCCCACTCTGACCTCTCCATCAAGTGTCCTCTCACTAGGACTTTCCTGCCTCTCTTTTATAAGGGTCCCTGAGATTACACTTCATGCTCACCCAGGCAACCCAGGATCATGTCTTCATCTCGAACTCTTTAACTTCACAGTACCTACAAAAAGTCCGTAAAAGCTCTGGAGATTAGAGCGTGGGCATCTCAGGGGAGCCCTTGTCTTCCTGCTTCAGTAATGGATGGTGATGCGGTTTAACTTGGGGTGTGGTGTTGCCTGGGAATGGATGGAGGGGAGTGTTCTGGGGACTGCCCATGCTCTAGATCTGGACGTCAGACTTGGACACAGGCACATGCATGAGTGAAAGTTGACCAGACCGTAACCGTAGACTCAGTGCATGCCACTATGTGTTTGTTACACTTGGGTACAAATCTAAAACTGAAGAGAAGGGTAAACCTTCCCTCCTCCAGATGTTGCATTGCCTGTGTGCAGTGTCCCTGTGCTCTGAGGGTGAACAAAGCAATGACCAGGCCCTGTGTTAGTGAGCGTCATGGAGACAGTGTGGGGTGCGTGGAGGTGAGGCATGGAGCAGCCAGCTGCCCCCACCTGTGTTTTAGAGCAACCCCTCCCTGGTTCCATTTCGTTTTGCACACAACACCATGGAAATCACATGATGGAGAGTGAAGCAGCTTTTTTTTAAATTGGGGCCCATGACAGCATAATGAGTGGGTCTTTTTACAGATGTTTGTGGAAGGGGAGCTCTTTGTGATCCTCAGTACCCCAGGCCCTCAGTGGTCTCCAGGATCCCAGCCAGATGGCCACGGGGTCACGGGCCCGCTGGGACTGGGTCCTACACACACAATTGTGGGCTTTTGGAGACACTGACTCTGCACAGGCTTCTCTGCTCTTCAATGTGGCATTTAAGGTTCTGGAAATTGTGCAGTTTAGAAAACTGCTGGGCAGGTTTGTCAAAGGGAAAGCACCCTGGGCATTTTCAAGCTGTTTCTGCCTTCAAAGACCTGGCTTGGGCTAGCACAGATGCCAAGGCTGCACTGGCCACTCCATCACATGGTGGGGATGGCTCTCACATGGCTCAGCGGTGTGGCATAGGCGCCTTGCCGTGGGGAGCAGTGCTCCTGACCTTGAGCCCTCTCCCACTTAGTGCCAGCATCGGAACCATCAAATAAACCTCAAAACAGCTGGGACTCAGAGAGAAATTCACTACACCCCTGAAACGCTCTTTAAATAACTTCAGACTCGGCATCAAAAGAGGTTCCCTCCCTCCCCATAACGCAATAAAATGTGTTCTTTTCAGATAAATATTTCAAGAACAGACCAACTCATCTGGATCAAATGTTACCTTTTTAAAAATGCAAATTGAAAATTAAGCATCCAACACAAGGATTCCCTGGAGTCACTGGGAAGGGCTGTGCATTCTCATCACACCCAGGGCCACCTGGGCAGTCGGGGCCCACCATCCCCACCGCCCTGAGAGGCATCACACTGCGTGCATTGCAGGATCATTTCAAAGAGGCAGTAAGGACCCCGATGCATGTCCTAAGCAGGCAGAGCCGCTGCGTGTGACAGAGGTTGGTCGCGGAAATCAGTTGACAGAGATATAGGCAACTTTCCTTCCACAGTGCACTTTCCTGCAGCCCTGGAATGCCATTTATTTTCTAATATTCCCCATTTGGACATCTTTAAAGAGAATCAATCAAAGCTACCAAAGAAATATAACAATAGGTAGCTAAGAATATCCAAGTCTTCAGAAGCTCATCATCATAATTAATGGTTGGGGGACTCACAGCAGCCCAGGCTTTGTGTTAAGAGATCACCATCTTATTCCATCCTTGCCCAGGCCTCAGTGCAACTTCACCACTTCTCCCAGAGGAGAACTAGGTAACTCAGAAAAGTGAAGCGGCCTGCCCCAGGGCATACGGTGCAGCTCAGTGCAGAGCGGGGATCTGAACCAACCAGCCTAAATCCTGACAACAGGCTGCTTGACCCCATGAGAATTGGCTCTTACACTGAGATGGGACAGGCTAAAGGTATGGAGAAGCCTGGGGACATCTGAATGCCTTTCCTATATGTTATTAGGGAAAAGAAGAGTAACTTGTGTTCATCTATCCATCTATCCATCTATCCATCTATCCATTTACCCACCTGCCCACCCATCCATTCATCCACTCACACACGAATCCATCCATCCACTCACACATCCATCCTTCTATTCACCTGTTCATTCCTCCCATTAGTCCATCCATTCATCCATCTGTCCATCATCTTCCATTCCTCTCACTGGCCCATCTATCCATCCATTCATCCATCTGTCAATCATCCATCCACACATCCATCCTTCTATCCATCTTCCATTCTTCCCACTGGTCCATCCATCCATCCATACATACATCCTGTCACTTGTTAGTCCATCGATCTGTCCATCTGTTTATCCAGTCATCCATCCATTCATCCATCCATCATCTTCCATTCCTCTCACTGGTCCATGTATCCATCCATTCCTCTGTCAACCATCCACCCACACATTCGTCCTTCCATCCATCTTCCATTCCTCCCACTGGTCTGTGCATCCATCCATCCATCCATCCATCCATCCATCCATCCATCCATCCATTTGTCTGTCCTCTCACTTGTTAGTTCACTGATTTGTCCATCTGTTCATCCAGTCATCCATCCATTCATCCATCCATCTTCTGTCCATCATCAACCCACACATCCATCCTTCCATCCATCTGCCATTCCTCCCACTGGTACATACATACATATGTACATACATACATACATACATACATCTGTTCATCCTCCCACTTGTTAGTCCATTGATCAGTTCTTCTATTCATCCAGTCAGCCATCCACTCATCCATCCATTGTCCGTCCATCATCAATCCCCACATCCATCCTTCCATCTTGCTACTTGTTAGTCCATCCATCCATCTATCCATCCTTCCATCCATCCTCCCACTTGTTAGTCCATTGATCTGTCCATCGATTCATCCAGTTATCCATTCATCCATCCGTCATCTGTCCATCATCCACCCACACATCCATTTGTCCATCCATCCATCATCTACCCACACATCCATTTATCCGCCCATCTGTCCATCATCCACCCACCAGTCCATCCATCTATCCATCCATCCATCATCCACCCACACATCCATCCATTCTTCTACCTTTCCATCATCCACCCACACATCCATTCATCCATCCATCTGTCTGTTATCCACCCATACATTTATTCACCCATCTGTCCATCATCAACCAACCAATCCATCCATCTATCCGTTCATTATCCACCCACATATCCATCCATTTATCTATCTGTCCATCATCCACCCACATATCCATCCATTCATCCATCTGTCCATCATCCACCCACACATCCATCCATTTAACCATCTTTCCATCCATCCACACATCCATCCATTCATCCATCTGTCCATCATCCACCCACACATCATCCATTCATCCATCTGTCCATCATCCACACACACATCCATCCATTCATCCATCATCCACCCACACATCCATCCATTCATCCATCTGTCCATCATCCACCCACACGTCCATCCATTCATCCATCTGTCCATCATCCACCCACACATCCATCCATTCACCCATCTGTCCGTCATCCATCTATCCATCATCCACCCACACATCCATCCATTCATCCATCTGTCCATCATCCACCCACCAGTCCATCCATTCATCCATCTTTTCATCATCCACCCACACATCCATCCATTCACCATCTGTCCATCATCCATCCACACATCCATCCATTCATCCATCTTTCCATTATCCGCCCACACAACTGTCCATTCATCCTCCTATCTTCCTACTTGTTAGCCCATCTATCAGTTCATCTATTTATCCAGTCATTCATCCATCTTTCCATCCATCCATCCATCCATCCATCCATCCATCCATCCATCCATCCAACCATCCTTGCTAGATTCTAGGGATTCCATGACCAACAAGGCTAATGAGCTGCCTGCTTTCATGGGTCTAATGTTCTTACCTTTCATTCTTCATCACCCTGTGCCACCATGAAAAAGGAGGAACTGTGTAGTTTCCTGACAAGGCCCTCATTATGTCCCCACTGAGCATCCACCTCTGGGTTCATCTAGTATGACTCTGCTTTCAAAACTGCCTCGGTCACTCCCTCATACAAGGAAAAACCGCATTCATTGATGTAAAGACTGTGCCTAGATAATTGCTTTGGCAGAACCTCAAGCCAGACTCTCTCATCTTTTTTATTTTAGTTTTCAAATGGGCAGCCTTCCCACAGGGTCAAAACGGCCCAGCTTCAACCTGGGGGCTCAGCTGCCAGCCGGGCTAGGCACGTGGTGCTGTCTGCTTCAGGGATGCCACCAGCAACAACATTCAAATGTGGCCTGCCATATGCTCCATGTCTACGTTGAGCAGCTCATTTCATTCAGCTCTCTCTGATGCAGAGCAGGATTTGAGCTCAAAAACATCAAAATGGAATGAGCAGTGCCTGCTGGGCCTGGATGGGAAACAGTGTGGGAGGTTGGGGGTGTGTCTGGGCAGGGATATGTCAGCACTGTAGGTCCATCACAGTGGACAGCTGGCCAGCATGGGCACAGTGCACAGAAGCCTCCAGCCAGGCCCCGGTCAGTGTCCACAGGCAGTGGGGCTGCCCTGTACCCACTCCTTAGCATGGCCCAACAGGGGACTGGGTGAGGCCAGAGAGACCAAGGCCTGATTTCAGCAGAGTGACCATGGGCACTGACCGTGCAGAGCTGCTGCCTTGTCCAGAAGGACACCCTGCCCTTGAGCCAGGGTCAAGGCCGACTCAGGGTGGGCAGAGCCGAGGAAAGAGGCCTCTTGGCCACTGATAACGACCAACCCTCGTCTGCAGGCACCAGCCACTTTCTGTTCTGTGGCTGCCCCTTGCCTTGTTCTTACCCAGATCATGGTGGGTAGAGCAGGGCCTCTGCCCTTCAGTCTAGTCTATGCTAACAGATCAAAGTGAACTTCAGCAAATACTCTAGCAAGAAACTCTGGGTCCCTAGCATGAGCTCATGGTGGCTGGAGGCTCTCGACTCCCCAGAGCCGTCTGTACAGTCCCTCCCTGACCGTAGTCAGCAAGGGCATGCTGGTAGCTTGGAACTGGCCACGGTGGGAATATTTGCATGATGGAAATTGGCAAATGCTATAAATCTGCCTCCTCCCCAGAGTGCTGGAGGTTACATTTCTCCACACCCCACTGGTTTGACGCCCTGAAGTCTGAATTCCTCAGCATGGCATTCAAGGTCCCTCCTGGTTTTCTTATCCAACTCACGTGGCTACAGAGAAACAGAGAGGTGGAGGAGGGATTGCTTGGCTCATATAATTGAATTTCCAGGACGTCCTGAGACATAGCTAGATCCTAGGGTACCAACTGTGTGCTCAAGACAGATCCAGTCCCACCTTCCACCTCTGCCTTCTCCACGTGGTGGTGTCTGCCAGCTCCAGGTCGACTTTATTCGTGGAGTTCCCCACCCCAGCGAAACGGCAGCCCCAGCAGAAGTTTTGGGACTGCATCTCTCTGGCCTCATCGACATCTTTTTTTTTTTTTTTTTTTTTTTTTTTTTGAGACGGAGTGTCGCTGTGTTACCCAGGTTGGAGTGCAGTGGCGCAATCTTGGCTCACTGCAAGCTCCGCCTCCCAGGTTCACGCCATTCTCCTGCCTCAGCCTCCAAGTAGCTGGGACTACAGGGGTGCACCACCACGCCCGGCTAATTTTTTGTATTTTAGTAGAGACGGGCTTTCACCGTGTTAGCCAGGATGGTCTCGATCTCCTGACCTCGTGATCCGCCCGCCTCGGCCTCCCAAAGTGCTGGGATTACAGGCTTGAGCCACCGCGCCCGGCCTCATCGACATCTTGTTTTTCCTTTGAACCAGTTCAATGACATGGGATGCTCCAGATGGCCAGGCCTGACTCATGTGATCGCCCTTTAAGCAGGAGGGGCAGAGTCAGCCCCATTAAACCCCAGGGTCAAGCCCTGGGAACTGGAAGCGTGTTTCTCCAGGGAGACTCCAAGGGGCTGTTTCCAGAGGAAGGAGCCAGGCTGTGTGGATAGAACCCTGCCTGGGCTTCGCTTCCACCCTCTGCCTCTGCGAAATAGTCCATCCCCCACCAGCCACTCTTCCTTTCCATGTTCCAGGCTCTTGGTGTGGGAGACCACCTCCCTGCAAACACCCTTCCCGGTCTTTGCATGGTTTTAAATCATCCTTCATGGCACCCAAGGCCCCCTTCCCATCCCATCCTCAGCTCTGAAAGCTCCCATCCCCATTCACATTGCTTGCCCATGCTCCCTTTCCCCGCCTGGGTGGCCTCCTTGCCTTTTACCGCTGGCCTGGAAGTGCCTTCCAGTTGTGTTTCTCTTTGCTCCTCCTGCAGCTTCCAGCATGGCTTTTGTCCTGGCAGTCAGGACCCTAGTGGAGGGGAGGGGCGTGTCACCAGCTTGCCCTGTTCCGAGGCTGCATGAGTGGTTGTGGAGCCTGGGCTTCTCCTCACCTTCCAAGCTGACCACTGCCTAGCTGGTGACCTGAGTCTCAGTCCCCCTGAGCCTCAGTCTACTTACTCATCTATAAACTGGGGAGATGGTGGGACTGTTGCATGGGATGGCATGCTGTGTGTCTTCTGCCTAACACACCCCTGCACAACTGTCATGCCCTGTGTGACGGCTGTTACCACCATTATTGTGTGATTCCTGCCTGGCCGTGGCCTGGCACTGGCGGTTGGATGGGCCTTGCACATAGTGGGTGCTCAGATATTCATCATGGAGTCCCCTCCCCACAGAACTTCTCTCCCACTGGTTCTCAAGGACAGTCACTTACAAAAGGCAATTTCTTGGTGGCTACAAATCTTCAGGGTCATCCCCTGTGGCCATCTCTCATTCCTCAAGGGCAGCACTTAGCAGGGCCTTTTCAGCAGCCTTCCCATCTCCATCGTGACAAAGACCCACAGCCTGGGCAGCTTCCATATCACTCATTTTCTCAGCATTCTGGTGGCTGGAAGTCCAAGTCCACAGTATCTGCAGGGCTGGTTTCTCCCGAGGCTTCTTTCCTTAGCTTGTGGATACCATCTGTCCTTTGACCTCCCAGGGTCATGCCTCTGTGTGTGTCAGTGTCCAAATTTCCTTTCCTTAAGAGGACACCAGTCACACTGCATTAGGACCCATGCCAGTGACCCCATTTTACCTCTGTTAGCTCCTTAAAGGCCCTACTGCAAATATAGTCACATTCTGTGCTGCTGGGGGTTAAGACTCAGCATATGAATCTTGGGGAATGCAGGTTAGCCGGCTCGATGTCCCATGTAACATGGGTCTCCCAGCGTGAATGACCCATCTCACTAGAGTGGGCAGGGCACGGCCCATACCCTGGCTCAGCCCTGATGCCTGCAGGAAGTGGGCATCATTGGTAGAGAAATGGAAGGAGTGGACTCCCCTGCATTTGGGCCACTGTGTCCTCTGCTGCTTTCACTGTGGCGTCAGGCAACTTGGAAAGGAGAGTGGAGTCAGGGAGAGCCCTGCGTGGAGGCCATTCTGAGACAGGCAGGCACCCCAGCCCCTCTCCAGCTGGCTTGGTACAAATGCTCACCGACCAGCTCCCAGCAAAGCTGACTCCTGGCATTATCACACGATTCAACTGTTCTCTGTGCGGCAATATTAATAATAATGCTCACTTTTGTTGCAAACACAGCAGGAAGTGGCCGTGTGATGGGGTGGTGGAGGGGGCATTGCTGTAAACAGGGACTTGCTGGCAGAGAGTTTATCCTGTCCTTAGGGCAGAAATTAATGTCACCTCTCAGAATCAGAATTCCGATTAGAGCTGCACTCGGGAAGTCTCTCCAGATGGGAGAGGACATTGTCTCAGGTCCTTAGTAGAGCCAAGAGCTGTGTCCCTTGCAGAGCCAGCCTGCTTCCTCCTGTGGTGAGAGTGGCAGGTCTCGTCTGGCTGGTCTGGACTCGTCCTCTTCAGTGAGACTCCTGTGAGTGCCTGGGAGGGAGCTGCCGCATGCAGTGGGGGTGTGCCTCTCCACGGATCGGAGGTCAGGAGGCTGATGGATGTCCTGTGTCCCTCACAGTGACTCCAAAGATTCAACCAGCAAGAGGGAGGCTGGGCTGTTCCGCTAGCTGGAAATTTCAGAACACTTGGCCCACATTCATCGAACTGCCAGCTCAGAAGTGGGTGGTATTCAAATGCTTTTCAGTGGTGGTTCTCAAAGCGGGATCTCCAGACTGGTGGCATCGGCATTACTTTGGGAGACGTTGGGGAGCCCCATTCTCTGTCACCCCACCTGAGACCTGCCAAATCAGGAGCTCAGGCTGGAGCTCAGGAAGCTGCCTGTACCCCAGCCTTGTGCTGCCATCCAATGGAAACATGGTGGAGCCATGGAGGGATTTTAAATGTCTTAGAGGCCATGTTGGAAAAAAAAATGAAAAACAGTAAAACTAATTTTTATTGTGGTGAATGTATTTAACAAAATTTAACCATTTTAACCATTTTTTATGTGTACAGTCAGCGGCATTAAGTACATTCACAGAGTCATGGAAATCATCGCCGTTGTCCATCTCCAGAATTTTTACATCTCTCCAATCTGAAACTCCATCCCCATTAAACATGCACTCCCAGCCCCACTCTCCCCAGCCCCTGCCCCCACCATCCTATTGTTTGTTTCCATGAATGTGACTGCCCTAGGGACCCCAAAGAGGTGGAATCATGCGGTGTTTGTCCTTTCGCATCTAGCTGTTTTCACTTAGCGTGATGTCCTTAAAGTAGTTCACCCATGTTACAGGAGTGTTGGAATCTCCTGTTTTCTTTTCTTTTTTTTTTTAGATAGAGTCTTACTCTGTCACCCAGGCTGAAGTACAGTGGCACAATCTCGGCTCACTAAAACCTCTGCCTCCCAGGTGCAAGCAGTTCTTGTGTCTCAGCCTCCTGAGTAGCTGGGATTACAGGTGTGCACCACCATGCCTGGCTACTTGTCGTATTTTTAGTAGAGATGGGGTTTTGCCATTTTGCCCAGACTGGTCTCAAACTTCTGGCTTCAAGTGATCCACCTGCCTTGGCCTCCCAAAGTGCTAGGATTACAGGCATGAGCCACCATGCCTGGCCTCTCCTTCCTTCCTCCCCCCCACCCAAAACAGAGTTTTGCTCTGTCACCCAAGCTGGAGTGCAGTAGCATGATCTCAGGTCACTGCAACCTCTGCCCCCTAGGTTTAAGCAATTATCCTGCCTCAGCCTCCCGAGTAGCTAGGATTACAGATGTGTGCCACCACACCTGGCTAATTTTTGTATTTTTAATAGAGACAGGGTTTTACCATGTTGGTCAGGCTGGCCTCAAACTCCTGACCTCGTGATCCGCCCACTTCGGCCTCCCAAAGGGCTGGGATTACAGGTGTGAGCCACCGCGCCTGGCTTCTCCTTCCTTTTTAAGGCTGCGTAACATTCCATCATAGGGTAGACCACATTCTGTTTATCCCCTCATTCACGAGTGAGTATTTGGCTCACTGTTTTTCACAGCTGCTGCATCATTTACGTTCCCACAGCAGTTCCCAAGGTTCCAGTTCCTCCACATCTTCGCCAATATTTGTTCTTTTCTGTTTTTTGATAGTGACTATCCTAATGGGTATGAAGTGGTACGCAATCAGTTTCTTGAATGAGTTTGCTTAACCTAGTATTGCCCAAACAGTATTATTTCAGTGTGTAAAAATACTCAAGAGTATTAATCAGGTATTTTACATGGTTTTTAAAATTTTGGAGGAAGCTTTTGAAATTGGTGTGCATTAGACACTCACACCCCAGCTCTGCTCAGACCAGACCCATTGAAGGCACTTGGCACAGGCCCGCCCCTTGGCACCCTGTGGACAGCATGGCACTGGGCGAGTGTCTCCACAGCTCCAGAAAGGGACAGAGGACATAACTTACCAAGTGTGATTTTAGGGCCTGCAGCTCTGTTCATTTTAATGAACATGTCTTTTTGAGGGGGTGAAATCTTTGGACAGTTTTTTCCTGGCTCACTGCCTTCGGGGAGAATTGGATATCTGTGCTCAGACACAGAGGCTGCAGGTCTCGGGGGCTCTTCCAGTTGCTGATTTGAAATGACTTGGAGCGGTGGAGAGGCTGAGCTGGGGAGGTGTTTGGAAACACCAATTCGGAACGCAGCAAGACTGGCGCAGCCTGGCATTACTGCTCAGTAGAATAATATGTGGCCCGCAGAGCTGTCTGTGGGTGCTTGGGATAAAACCCAGATTCTGTGGCCTATTTCCTTCTTCTTCAGAAAAGGACTCTGTTGGGGGCATGCAGTCCTGGTCTCCAAGAGACTCACTCTTTCTCTCTTGGTCTGTGCTCTCTCTTCCTCCTCCTTCTCGCTCTCCCACTCTCCCCCTCCTCCCTCTCTGTCTTTTTCCATTTCCCTCCTTCCCTCTACCTCTCTTCTCTCTCCCCTCTCCCCCAGCCTCTCTCTCCTCCCTTTCCCTGTTATCAGCAAACCTGCTGAGGTCACCTCTTCCTGCTTGAGCCAGCTGTGGGGTGTGGGGCCCACGTGCCAGCTGTTTCCTCCAAACACATCACCCATGTGAGCCAGCACCATTGGGTTCGGAGTTGGGAGTTGGGAATCGGGCCATCGGAACATCTCCCCTTCTGGGTTGATTGCTGTCAACAACTGTCAGCCCTCCCTGCCCTGTTTCTGGCTGGAATACATTTCTGTATCGTTGTCTAGCAGGGCTGTAAATTGGCAGCGTGGATTGGGGAGCAAATTTCTAGCCGCTTCCCTCTCAGAACGTTCTCTTGACTTGTATTACTGGTTTTATAGCTGGAGACAGGTGCACACGGCGGGAAGCAGGCACAGGAGCCTTGACCTGACAAGGTCCCCGAGGCCAGGCGAGGTCTCAGGAAGTCTGAGTTTGCAAGGCGCCGCCAGAGACTGCACTTCAGTGTACCGTGGTCCTGGTCCAAGGGGCCAGGCCAAGAGCAGCAGGGCCGTTCATGCTCAGAGGCCCACTTGGAAGACACGGAGCCTCCCATCCCTTGAGTTTTCTGAGGGGTGCCCATGTTCTCTCTTACAGGGATGCCACCTTCAAGGCACGGAGAAGCCACCTGCTTCCTCAGACAGATCCCAAGCAGAGGTCTCACCTGCCTTTGCTCTTTTGCTGATTAAATGGCAAATGCTGATCAAGAAAGTAAAGTTGTCCATTGGCTTTGCGCTGGCCCTTTGGTCTCAGGAGACAGAGAAGACAGATGAAAGTGAAAGATGTGTTTGCAAGCTTCAGCCCAAACTCCTTTGACTAAGTGAGGTCCTTGTGTGAGCCAGTTTTCCCCCCCAAACTTCTGATTTCCTGTCTATCAGATGGGGTGATAACGGCACTTGCTCTACAGCCCAGTGAAATCGCGGGTGGAGGAGTTCGTGTCCTAGAGGCTGCCGTAACAAAGCGCTGTCAACTGGGCGGCTTAAGACAACAGCGGTTTATTCCTTTAGGGATCTGGAGGCTGGAAGCCTGAGATGGAGGTGTGGGCAGGGCTGGTTCCTTCAGGGGCTCTGAGGGAGGACTGCTTGAGCCCAGGAGGTCCAGGCTGCAGTGGGCTGTGATTACATGGCCGCACCACCGCACCCCCGCACCCCTCTCCCGGCTTCTGGTGGCTGCCAGAGAGAGCCCTTGATGTTCCTTGGCTTGTGGCCACATCACTCCAATCTCTGCCTTGGCCCTTGCACCACTTTTTCTATGTGTCTGTGACTTCTTTTGTCATTGGATGTAGGACCTACCCTCATCCAGGTAAGCCTCAGCAAAGACCCTTTTTCCAGATGAGATCGCACACACTGGTTCCAGGCTTCCATATCTTTCTGGGGGCCACTGTTCAACCCATGACAGTGGGTCAGTGTTTTGTCCATGGAGAAAGGCCTCGCAGAGTTTAGGGGGACTGCTGGTTATGGGGGTGGGGCTCACTGCAGACATGCCCTGAGCCCGAAATCACCCATTCCCCGCAGCAGGTGCAGCTGACAGCAGAGGCAGCTGCTCTGCCCAGGACAGCGCTTTTGGTTCTTATTTCCGCTCATCAGTTTCTATCATGCCCCGGCAAATAGATCCCCTCCCATCACGGCTGTTTCTGGGGCCTGTTAGGGTCTCTCTGCCACCCGCTAATCCTTACAGCTTAGGCAAGTTCGTGGTTTCTTGGAGATGAAACCTGAGAGATGTAAAGACTCCCATCCTTGGAAGTACTAAAAGACACATTAAGATGAAAGAGAGATTTCAAACTCTACATCCTGGGGCAGCTTTCCAATCGGCTGGTGCACAGAGCTAGGAGAGGGGAGTGTTTCCAGAATGGCTGGGCTTGCTTATTTTGTTTTCAGTGGTGACAAAGTCACAGTCAATAGAAATTGTGGTGAGATCAGGCCAGCCACAGCAGAGTTTCCACCAGGAAGGTTCTGGCCCCGTCTGTCTGCTCCCTTCCCACCCTCCCCTCTCCTGCAGTCCTCTCTCTTCCCCTAAAGCCAAGGCCATCCCGCTCCAGGCATGGCCCATGCCATCCCCTCTGCTGAGTATACACCCCATTCCCTGTGTCTGGCCAATTCCGTCTAATCCTCAGGCCTCAGCTTAAGCCTTCCACCCCGGAGAGGCCGCCTGGACAGCCCCATGCCTAGCACGTCCCCCTGCTGTGTTCTCCTAAGTACACACGTGTGTTCCCTCACAGCCATCATCAGAATTGAAATTATACAAACATTGGCATCATTTAGTCAATGATCATCCTGAGGACAGCTTCATGAAAAGCACTCAGCACACAGTAGGTGTCTGTTGAATGCACCATTTGCAAAGCCTGTGCATTCTGATTGAATTCCAGCGACAGCCCTCTTAGTGGGAGTTGTACCAAGAGCATAGAGAGGTGAAGGGACCCCCTGATGATGCCAGGCATGCAAGGGGGCACTAGGCACTCACCCGGAGAGTGACTGCAAATCTGGGCTCTCTCCAGTGGTCTCCGGCCACTGTCCCTCAGGAGTGTGGGCAGCTGCAGGAATCCTCTGCCCCAAGAGCAAGCCTCCCTCTGCAGGCAGCTCCTCCCGCTGTGGGGGGAAATGCAGAGAGAGGGGGCAGGTCAGCACCAGGGCCTGGCAGGTCTGGGGCTGGAAAGGTCTAAAGAACTGGAGGAGGGATCATTCAGGGGTGCTTCTTGCTCTGGAAGGCATTGATCTCACCACCAAAGGCTATGGAATGAGAGGGTGCAAGAAGGAAAGGTGCCATCTCCAGCCAGGGAGGAAAGATGCCATCTCCAGTCAGGGGATGCCAAGTGCAGTGCTCCCCTCCCGACAGGGTCGCCAGGGGTGGGAAGATCTCACCACAATTTCTATTGACTGTGACTTTGTCACCACCGAAAACAAAATAAGCAAGCCCAGCCATTCTGGAAAACCATGTGGCAGTGTCCAGTAAAGCTGAGCATGTGTATTTCCAGGGATCCAGCAACTCTCTTCCTAACAAGGCCTAACAGAAACGTATGCTCAGGTGCAGCCAAAGTATGCTCTGGAAGATTCATAGCAGTACTCCTCCTAACAGTCCAAAGTTGGGAGCGAGCCAGGTGCCCACGCACAGTGCACTAGTGAATAGGGTGTGGCATGTCCCACAGGGGAATAAGGTCAGGAGTGACCCACGTGCCCATGCACAGTGCACTGGTGAACAGAGTGTGGCATGTCCCCTGGGGGATGATAGGACAGTGGCAGCAAGGCCTGCCAGCCATGTGTATGGGTCTCTGATGTGCTGTGGAGTATGAGTGACAGCTTCCATATGTTACTCATTTCTGCGGAGCTAAAGACAGGGAGGGGCAGCTGGTCCTTGTGATGGGAGCCCTTACAGCTCTTTTCCTTGGGGGCCCTGGCTGGGAGGGGACACAAGGTAGGCTCCTGGGGCCAACATCTTCCCCTTGGCTGGCTGGTGACTGCACGACAGTGTGCATTTGTAAGAGTTCCTCACTCGGAGTGGGTTCTTCCTCTGTGCATGCAACACTTCAACTTCAGAAAAGCACTGGAGGGTCTTTATTCCATTCCATAACAGGAGGAGACATCATAATCCTGGACAGAATGGAAGCCACCAAAAGGGACTCACGTGAAGTGGGTAGACCTAATTTTGATCAAAAGAAGCCAGGCAGAAAAGGAAGCTTTCTGGATGCTTTCATTGATAGGAAATGCTGAACAGTCAAACTCATCTCCACTGTCCAAAGCCAGGGTGGAGGTTTCATTTCAGGATGGAGGGTGTTTCATGACTGAATGGAGTCAAGGGGACTTCCAGGGTGCAGGTTGCACAGAGTCCCATTGTGAAAATCCATAAAAGCAGCTGCACACTTAGGATGTGCATGTTTTCTCTGGAGATGTTATACTTCAAAAAAAAAAAAAAAAAAAAATGGAGGAACTGTGCTTCCCTGACATTTGTGACACAGGTGGATGTGAGTCTCCTCCCCCTGCTGGGATTCTGGTGCCTGGATGTGAGGGGCAGGGCGTGTGCAGAAAGCAGTGGCCCCCATCATTTGTCCAGCACTGGATTATGGAGACTCACTGGGTGTGCACTGGAGTAAGTGGATTTATGAATAGTATCGAGTTCTAACTCAACCCACGCTCATGGGCTAAACCAAGCAGCTTTAACACAGCCCTGCAAGGAAACCGCAGCCTGGAGACCTTCCTCACCATGCAAAGCCTGGAGCAAAGTGTGGGGCTGACACACATTCCTCACAGGCCGCGGCTATCACCAGCCACAGTCAGAGATTCAAAAGCAAAACAAAAACTGATGATCCAATCACATCTGAAGGATGTCAGCCCCAACCGTGTGAAGTTACCAAGATGACTTTTTGAATGTACATCTATACATTCCATTGCATTATCTTTAAAGACAAATTTCCCCAAGCGTCTTCTTTAAGTATTTAGTTACCAGTGGAGGGTTCAGAGCAGCAGTAAATACCTTTATAACTATGTAAATATTTTTATACTAAGGGTGCATGCCAGAAATTCTTCTCTCCGTCAGGTACGTGAGCACAGAGTTTGGAGAGCACCCATGCAGGAGAACTTACAGATCTGGCTCCAGATTCTAAATTAGGACAAGATGAAATTGCTGAGCACCTCAGCTGCAGACGGGGCCTCACCTGGCCTCAGGAGGCATCTGTGAGTTCCTGTTCTTGGCCACCTTGCACCTGCTTGCTCAGTGCTTCCTGGGCATGTGGGTGTGTCATGTGTCTTGGGAGAATCACCTGGTTCCCCTTCCGGGGCTCAGCAGCCTCAGTGCTTCTCCTCCTGCTGCTGGGAAGCCCCTCTTGTCAGGTGTCAGGTGTCAATCAGGATTCCGTCTGGGAAAAAATCCTTGCAATAAGGGATTTTCTATTGGGCTTAAAACCTTACACGCTGTGGGAGAAGCTGAGGAGGTAAGATTCGGAGAAGTCAGAAGGTCAGAGAAAAGTCACAAACAGGATGGCTGAGTGGACGTGGTAGAGAAATGCATGGACGCTGTGGCCCTGCTGCAGGTGGTACACCTCGGGGCAGCTGGGGAGGGATGCCAGAAGCACAATGGGGGAAGAAGGACCCCCAGACCCACAAGGATGGGACAGACCCAGCATCTGCCTAGCACACATCAGTGATGACCTGCGAGGCTGGCAGGAGGTGGAGGAGCTCTGGGTGGTGCCAGTGAGCCGACAGGGCAGGCAAGTGTCCTGAGCTGTTCCAGTGCCCCTGGGTGTGCACTCACCTCGCAGATGCAGGGGCCACCGCCTCATGTTTCTTTTTAAATCTCATGTCCCTGTCATTGCCAATCCTGACCCAGACCTGTATGGGCAAGAAATGTCTTTCATCCTAGCTGAATTGACACATTGCAAAACTACCCCAGAGTCCAAAACAGAGACTCAATATGGCAGAGACCCCTGTCTCCATTTCTTTAGTTCTGGTGTGATTAATATTGCAAATACACTCGGATGAACTTAGCATTGACTTTCAGATGGTGTTTTGAGAAACTGCATTTATAGGAGCAATGGCATGGGTTTTTTGTTGTTGTTGTTCATGACTGTGTTGCGTCCCTTCTTTTACTTGGCAGGTACATTTGTCATTTTTTTTCATTTTGAGATCTACACACTTAAATCCTTTGATTTCTGCATCATTAATAACACTTCCCCAGGTCCTAATGAAAGGCGTCTTTGCCTCTCTCAGCATCCGAGCAAGCAGTTCTAAGTGGATGGTCCCGTTGCAATCAAGCCAAGCTTCTTCAGTGGCTTCTAAAGCCTTTCCTCGCCTGACCTCTGGCTGCATCCTTAGCCTCTCACCTTGTCACTCCCTGTGCACACACATGCAGGCTGTGCACATGCTACTGTACACATGCACATGCCCACACCTACAAATGAACACGTGTGCATGGGCATGCGCACACAGCACACATAGTATCCACACACACTCTTAATCCACACACTCGTATATACCACACATCCACACAGCATACCATGCATACACACACACGTATCCCACACATGTATCTGCACATAGCAAACAGTATCCACACACATGTATCCACACCAGGCCCACACGTATACACCACAACCACACCATTGTATCCACAGCACACCACATATAACACACATTACCACACTCGTATCCACACACATTCACAAACATGTATACTACATACATATCCACACACAGCACACATGTATCCACACACACTATCCACATACAGCTATACACTTATTACATACGTATCCCACACCGCAACACATTAATACACACATAACCACAACACAGCACACATGGTTAACAACAACCACACAGCACACACATACACATGTATCCACACACAGCACACACACATTCACACACGCACAGGCCCTGCGGTCCCTCCACTGCAACTATTCATGTGGTCCTCCCATGGGCCTTGTCCCCTCCTGGGTCTCTGTAGAGGCCACTCCTAGACCAGGGATGTCCCCTGTCACCCACTCTTCCTCTGTTTTCATTCTGGCCAGCTCCAGCTCGTCACCCTCTGGATTTAGACTTCCGTCCATCTCTTTTGACCCTGTCTCCCTGACTCCCATTCTTTAAGGAGAGTGTCATCTTGATACAGGCTTCAGTCATCCCTGTGCTGTGGGCATTTGCCCCGCCTGTGCCCCCCGCAGAGCAAGGCTTGGAATCCACTCCTGGCTGTGACAGCACAGTGCCCCACATGCTCTTGAAGATGGGAAAGGCATGAGCCCGTGCTGCGCGGTCCACCCGGAGCCAAGTTTAAAAAACTACCCAGCAAGTGCAGCCCCATGGGCCTCACTCAGAGGAGGAGCCTGCAGCCTCCTAGCCGGTGCCGGCTCATCCAGGAAAGGTTGCTGGGCCCCAGCTCTGTGCCAGGCATAGGTGGACCAGGAGCAGCAGGTCGCTGCTCTGGTGGAGGATCCCCAAGACCACCCGTGTGGCTCCGCGAGCGCCTTGAATCACAGCTCAGGACCGTGCGCCCCATGGTGCCTGCCGAGCTGGGTCCAGCCCAGCCGGGAGGCATGGCCAACCCTCGCCCTGAGCAGGGCAGGCACCACAGGAGGCTCCGGGGACAGGAGCAGGGAGGGAGGCAGTGAGGATCGGAGGGCCGTGGCACCCTGAACCCAGAGCCACCCTCGACACTAGGACGCTCGATATGGGAGCGAGCCGGCCAAGGGGGAGCCAGGACAGAGGCAGGGGTTGGTGTGCCTTCAGGGTGGGACAACTGGGACTGGCTCCTGTCTGAAAGGGGGCTGGGGAGGTGAAGGAAAGCCCACGTCTCCAGCCTGGACCCCTGAGCAAGACGTGTTCTCTGAGGTCAAGCCCGGGAGAAAGCCAGCGGGCAGGGCAGACGCTGCTGTGATTATCTGTGAGATAAGGCACAGAGCATATCCTGCAGGAGGGGCAGAGCCCAGGGAAAACGGGGCAGCAGCCCCCGGAAACGTTCCCGAGGGCCCCGCCCAGCAGGATGACCAATTGCAGGACTTTCCCAAGGGCCCCAGCCTAGGGCAGGATGGCCAATTGCAGGATGTTCTCAAGGGCCCCACCCAGGGCAGGATGGCCAATTGCAGGACGTTCCCGAGGGCCCCGCCCAGGGCAGCATGGCCAATTGCAGGATGAGCTTGAGGGCCCCGCCCAGAGCAGGATGGCCAATTGCAGGATGTTCCCGAGGGCCCCGCCCAGGGCAGGATGGCCAATGGCAGGATGTTCTCAAGGGCCCCACCCAGGGCAGGATGGCCAGTTGCAGGTGGTGCTGATGTCCTCAGATCGTTGAAGACTGAGGCCTGTGCTCTTGTGTTTCTTAAGTAGGGGCAGATCACATGCTGCAAATAGTTACCAGGGCTGACCTCTCTGGTGAGACCACGGGAGATTTGACTCCTTACTAACTCTTTGCAGTTAAAACACATATTAAAAGGTATTAATTTTATAAAAAAAGCAGTAAGAGAAATAGAAGAGGCCAGAAGCAAATGTGATGTATTCAATGGAGGTTTCCAGTTGTTTTGTTTCTTTTTCTTCTGAGAGTTAAAGGAATCATCTCACTTTTTGACACAGCCAGGTGCTTTAATCTAGCTGATAAAAACTTTGCTTGGAAAAAATACTCTGGTTTAATATATTAAGGATGAGAAATATAGGAAGATGTAGGTACCTATAATGAATAATGCTCACACCTGAAAAATGCCGTGTCTAGCTCATAGGCACTGCATTTGGGTGGACACTTTCACATAATGTGGGTGGAGGGTGGGTGGTAGGGGATGGGGGCGTCCTGTGTGAGGGCTGTAGGTAGACTCTGGGTGCCTTGCTCAGCTCTGAGCTTCAGCGACTGCAGAGGACTGGTCTGCCTGTTTGCTAATCCCTTCCCTGTCACCTGCCTTTCCGCTTTATGTGTGAGTGACTCATAGATCGCAATTATGATTGTCACAGAAATTCTCCATCAGAATATGGCTGTGGAGTGCAGGCTTGGCCATTCCCAATTTTTTTAGATTGCAGCATTGCCTCCTTATCAAAGTGGCCTGAGCTGTTGACACCAGCGAAGGTGGAGGGAGGGCTTTGGCCCTGCAGATGCCTGCAGGGAATTGGGGCCCTGCAAATGCCTGCAGGGAATTGGGGCAGAAGCTTGGATGCTTCCTTCATAGACCCTGTCTCGGGCGTAGGGTATATGCAGAGGTGTGTTCAGATGTTGAGAATTTCAAAATGAAGATGTTCTTCTAGATAAAAATCTTGGCTTATGGCCTATTGTGTTAAACCAGCTGTACTGTCCTGGGCTAATTGTTAGTAATTTTTTGTGATTGGGTACTATGTTCCAGGCAGGTGATGTTTCTCTTTAGTAATGTTCATGTCATTCATTTATGACTGAAGTGAGAGTTGTATGTACAACAGCAGCTCCAAGACTAACTAGGGAGGAGAAAAATCAGGAAAGTAAATACATCACAGGCTGACATCTTTGGAACAAATAATTAAGACAACCTTGAGGCCAGTTGCACAGCTTCCTGCCGCATTTGCAGAGACTATTGAGCCCTTCCTCCCAGTTCCACATTCCCAGCGTTGCAGAGAGGACCTGTGCCCTGTGTGTGCAGGGAGCTGGCCCTGCTCTGTCCTTTACTGTCTCTTTTGCACAGCCTGCCTGATTGGGACCCCTGGCCCATTTCTCCGTGGGCCAGGGTGGAAGACGATGTGTCTCTTCTCCCAGCGCAGGCACTGCCAAAGGCCAGAGGCATTAGCAGTTTTGCTGCAGGGGTTTTCAGGGGGTGTGGCATGAAATCAGAACATCGTCTTCCCTGATTCAGGATCTGTGTGCCATCCTGCATTCATGCATTCATCAAAACTGTTTCCCAACTGAGGGTTTTTTTTTTTTTTTCTTTTTTTGGACCACCTGGCAGCTCCAGCCTATCTGGCGGCGTCTCTCATCCCTGCACTGTCTACCTCCTGATATATTATTTTACACATTTCCAAGCTGCTCCTTCCAGTTTCCCGAGCAGGATTCTCTACTTGGTGCCTCTGGGGTGTGCAGCCTATAGTCTGTCGTCTGCCTGGAATGCCAGCTCCAGACCCCCAATTTTGTGACAGGCAAATGCCTACCCAGCCATTATTTGTCTCTGTACAAGCAGCTGTCTCCCCACCCATCCCTCACTGCAGGCAGGCAGTGCATACCTAGCTCCAAGGACCTCCAGTTACCATATGGTAGAGTGGCTGGTATCAGACCAAGTCACTAAGAATCAAAGGCGGTGTTAGATAGGAGAGAGGCAGGGAGGGAAGGAGGAAGGCAGGAGAAAGAGAGGGAAAGACTTTGATAGCATCAGAAAACAACCAAACCAGCTGGAGAAGTCAAAATCCCAGAGAAAAGAGAACTACTGAGGAGTGAATGAAGACAGTGCATGGTGTTCCCCAAGACCTTGCTCACTCCTAGGTCCCACCCTTTCTGAGTCATACATGGAGACCCCTAGCAGGAAGCAGCTGCTGAAAAGTGGGGCCAGGTAGGAATTCCTTCTGCTTCTGGGATTCTTGGGAAGGTGAGTTCATTCAAAGCCTATCTAAAGGCAAAAATCGGACACTACCAAGTGTCGACAGAAACATGCAGCATATGGAATCCTGACACACAGCAGGTGGGGTGTAAACTAGTCTGTCTTTTGGGAGAATCATTGCTTCTAAAGCTGAACATATGCATATCCTGTGCCCCAGAAATTCTGCTCATGGATGTCTCCCTAACAGAAATGCAGAGATTCTTCTCGTGGATGTCTCCCTAACAGAGATGTGTGCACCAGAAGACAAATACAAGAATGTTTACAGCAACATCATTTGTTATGTCCCCAAGCTGGAAAGCATCTGGCTTAATGGGTAGTAGATTCATCAACTGGACAAGGAGTAGAATAGGAGAAATAAACTGCGGGCTATTCATACCCCTAGCATGGAATACTATGCAACGTTCAATAAGAACAAACCACTGCCCTTTACCACACGCACCACAGGTGTGCTGATGATAGGAGGCAGAGTGGCAGGTGCCAGGATGGGCGTCTGGGACTTCTGTGGTCCATGTGATATTCTCTTCTCGATCTGGATGCTGGTAACATGGTGTGTTTGTCACTTTGAAAATCGATCTGGCCATGCATCATGATTTGTGCATTTTATCATATACATACTTTAATATAGATTTTTAACTACATCAATAGGGAGAGAGACAGAGTGAGAGTGAGTGAGCGAGAGTGGGAGAGCTTTCCAGCTATGTTCCAGGGACAATTGTGCACAGACTGAGAGCCATTTCTCCCATGTTCACAGTGCATATGTCTCCCTCTGCCCCTTCTATAGAGGTTAGTAATTGTATCGTATTAGTTTGCCTTAATTATCTATGTTGTATTAGTCCAGAACCTACTTTCTAGACTATAGGTCCCTTGTTAACAAAGATGATGATAAAATAATGATCATGGCAGCTTATATTTAAATACTCACTTTTCTCAGATACTATTCTAAGTGCTCAGTAAGAATTAAGTCATTTTATCTTTATAACCAACCCTTGAGGTAGGGACCACCTTTATATCCATCTCACAGATCAGACACCTTTGAAACTTGGAAAATTTATTCAGCGTACCTAAATCCAGGCAGCTGGTGAAAGGCAGAGACAGCATCCTACACCCAGCAGGCAGCCTCCAGAGCCTACACATGCCCTGGCCATCAGGCTGTGTCTCCTAGCCTAGTGATTAGGTGCCAGTTTATAGCAAATCGTATGCCAGATACTGTGGAGAGCACAACACCCAGTGAGGTCTCTCATCTCTGTATCTCCAGTACCAGGCAGCAAATGAATGCCTGATGTGTGTTGAATAAATGGATAGGTGGATGGGTAGGTGTGTGAGTGGATGGACAGATGGGTGGATAGATAGGTGGACAGATGGGTGGGTTGGTGGATCTGTGGGTAGATAGGTATCTGGATGGATGGGTGGTGGATGGATGGGTGGATAGATGGGTGGATGGGTGCATGGATAGATAGATGGATGTATAGGTAGATGGATGGATGGATAGGTGGATGGATGGATGGATGGATGGATGGATGGATGGATGGATAGATGGGATGGATGGATGGATGGATGGGTNGAGTGAGAGTGAGTGAGCGAGAGTGGGAGAGCTTTCCAGCTATGTTCCAGGGACAATTGTGCACAGACTGAGAGCCATTTCTCCCATGTTCACAGTGCATATGTCTCCCTCTGCCCCTTCTATAGAGGTTAGTAATTGTATCGTATTAGTTTGCCTTAATTATCTATGTTGTATTAGTCCAGAACCTACTTTCTAGACTATAGGTCCCTTGTTAACAAAGATGATGATAAAATAATGATCATGGCAGCTTATATTTAAATACTCACTTTTCTCAGATACTATTCTAAGTGCTCAGTAAGAATTAAGTCATTTTATCTTTATAACCAACCCTTGAGGTAGGGACCACCTTTATATCCATCTCACAGATCAGACACCTTTGAAACTTGGAAAATTTATTCAGCGTACCTAAATCCAGGCAGCTGGTGAAAGGCAGAGACAGCATCCTACACCCAGCAGGCAGCCTCCAGAGCCTACACATGCCCTGGCCATCAGGCTGTGTCTCCTAGCCTAGTGATTAGGTGCCAGTTTATAGCAAATCGTATGCCAGATACTGTGGAGAGCACAACACCCAGTGAGGTCTCTCATCTCTGTATCTCCAGTACCAGGCAGCAAATGAATGCCTGATGTGTGTTGAATAAATGGATAGGTGGATGGGTAGGTGTGTGAGTGGATGGACAGATGGGTGGATAGATAGGTGGACAGATGGGTGGGTTGGTGGATCTGTGGGTAGATAGGTATCTGGATGGATGGGTGGTGGATGGATGGGTGGATAGATGGGTGGATGGGTGCATGGATAGATAGATGGATGTATAGGTAGATGGATGGATGGATAGGTGGATGGATGGATGGATGGATGGATGGATGGATGGATGGATAGATGGGTGGATGGATGGATGGATGGGTAGATGATGGATGGATGGATAGATGGATGGGTGGGTAGATAGATGGGTGGGTGGGTGGATGGATGGATGGGTAGATGATGGATGGATGGATGGATTGGATGGATGGGTGGATGGGAAGATGGATGGATTGGATGGATGGATGGATTGGATGGATGGATGGATGGGAAGATGGATAGGTAGATGGTGGGTGGATGGATGAGTGAATGGATAGATGGATGGATGGGTGGGTAGGGTTTTCAAAAAGTGCTACATCTGTAGCCTTTGTCTGAGCCTGTCTTCTGCCTGGATCTGCAGGTAAGGAATTCCCTGAGAAAGGCGTCAAAAGTTCAGGCATATTTGTGTGCCGAGCATGGCTTAGAGCCATGCTTCTCAACTGGAGATGCCCTTAAAACAGATTCCTTGGCCCAGCCGCAGAGATTCTGAGTCAGCAGATTTCCCATGGATCTGGACACCCTGAATTTCCAACAGGCTCCCAGGGGATGCCCCTCTGCTCGTCTGTAGACCACAGCAGACAGGCAAAGACATAAAGCTCTCCAGTGCCTTTGGTGCTGTCTCTCTTGCAAGAACAGTCAGTAGTGTTTCCCTAAACCCTCTGTTAATTGGACTAAGCAGAGATAATGAAAGAATTATTTCTAGGGCATGTCTTCAGGGCCCTGCAGAGTGGATGTGTGCTTGCAGAGAAGGGGGCGACATGTTTTTTCAGCAGCCTCCCCCAAACCTGAGTCTGCACTCAGCTTTGAAGCCCGGCTCATCAGTGTGCCAGGCGGCCTTCTGCCTCCAGGCCATTTAAAGTGCAGAAGCTTGTGAAGCTAAAACAGTTTGATGTGTAATTGCAGGAGGAAATGGGAAACCTGCTGAGCGTGGCAGGATATAGTGCCTTATCACCCTTTATGTGCAGCCACTGCTTGCTGGAATTGCCAGCAGATCCGCACCATCGACAGAACGGTGACATTTTTCATGGGCCGCCGTGTTCTGAATCAACACTGCAATGGTGCGATTAGAGGAGGTAAAGGAAGGAAACAATCCCAGCCTCGCCAGTGACAGATCAGTCGCCAGTCCTGCTTCCCTCCTTATTACCTGCTGTCTTGTGTGATATGCAAAGCAGCTGCTCCACACGCATCACACCTTCATATTACCCGAAAATTGAATTTTATTTGGTAGCCTGCATATCATTTATAACACTCCTCCCACACACTTCAGCTCTCATTTGGCTAAAAGTGCATTCTTTACTTTCTACTGGCCGAGAAACACAGAGAGGAACCTGTGTGTTCATTGGTGTGTGCAGCCCCCCCAGGCTTCAGGGTTCCTGTGGAACAGGGTGTCATTGGCAAGAATTGAACAGCATTTCCCTGTCTCCAAAATGCCCCAGACGCCTCCTTCCCGAGCGGCCACATGCGGCCCTCAGCCTTGATCCAGGGACTGTGTTGTACTGTGTTTCTTTGCTTGGCGGTAGCATGCTGGCTCCATGTATGCAAAGAAACACAGCGCAGCACACACAGACCCACCCAAGGAATCCCCACTCCAGGGGAAGCACATGGGTAGAGTATCAGGTGGATTTTAACTTTAAAGTTTATCACAAGAGTTCTCTTCTAAAAACCAAATCAAACAAAACCCTGCCTCTCCCCACTATTTCAAATCTTAAATTACTATGCAAGGAAGTTTTATTTGTCACATCTTGGCTACTGAAGTTCAGTATAGGAGAAAATCTTGCTTGGCCAAAATTATTTTCTTTTTTTTTTTTTTGAGACAGGGTCTTGCTCTGTTGCCCAGGCTGAAGTGTAGTTTTGTGATCATGGCTCACTGCCGCCTCGACCTCCCAGTTTCAAGTGATCCTCCCACTTCAGCCTCCTGAGTAGCTGGTACTACAAGTGCATGCCACCATGCCTGGGTGATTTTTATATTTTTTGCAGAGACAGGGTTTCACCATGTTGCCCAGGCTGGTCTCAAACTCCTGGGCTCAAGCGATCCACCTGCCTCGGTCTCCTAAAGTGTTGGGATTACAGGAGTGAGCAGCTGTGCCTGGCTGGCCAAAGTTACTCTTTTTAATCAAGGTTTTAAATATACACTTGACATCTGAAAACGTGGAACCACCACCATAATCGAGATAGGGCATTTCCATTCCTCCCAAAAGTTCACTTTGCCCCTGGGCAGTTTCTCCTCCCCTCTCCCATCCCCTGGCAACCAACTTATGGAACCCATCATTAAGACCAGCTGGCATCTTCTGCAGTTTTATGTAAATGGAGTAGTAGGGAATATACTTTTTTGTGTCTGCTTCTTGCACCAACACATGGATGTCAGCTTGACGACTTGAGCTCTGACCGTGTCATTCTGTGTGTGTGCCCCTTCTAATGCCAAGCAGCTCTCCAGTTATGGAACACACATTCTGTGTGTCCGTGCCCCTTCTGATGTGCACTTTGAGCTGTTTCTTCATTTTTGCTACTGTGAATAAAGCTGCTATCCACATTCTTATATGAGTCCTTTATGGTTCCACCTATCTGGGGTAAATGCTACAAAGGGAGTAGCTAGGCTATATAGCAGGGAAATGTTTCACTTTTTAAGAAATTGCTCAGTAGTTTTCCTAAGTGGTTGAACCATTTTACCTTCTCACCAACAGTGTGTGTGGCTGCAGTTCCTCCACATCCTAGCCCACACTTAGTGAGGTCAATTCTTTAAATTATGGCCATTCTAGTGAGTGAGGCTTCATTCTAATATCACTGTGGCTTCATTTTGATTTCCCTGGAGCCTAATGATGTTAGGCGTATTTTCACGTTCTCCTTGATCATCTCATGCATCTTCTTTTGTGGAATGTCTGTTTCCATCATTTAACCATTATTAAATTCTATTGTATTCTTCTTGTTGGGTTGTAAATGTTTGTTTGTATATTCTAGATATAATTTTTGCCAGATATGTACAGCATATTGGAAGTGTGTGTGTGTATGTATCTGTATGTGTGTGTGTGTATATATGTGTATATATATGCATATAAATATGTATATACACATATACACACACACACACACGTATTTGCCATTCTGTAGTTTGTTTCTTGGGAGTGTTTTCTTTTTTTTTTTTTTTTTTTTTTTGAGACGGAGTCTCGCTCTGTCGCCCAGGCTGGAGTGCAATGGCCGGATCTCAGCTCACTGCAAGCTCTGCCTCCCGGGTTTACGCCATTCTCCTGCCTCAGCCTCCGGAGTAGCTGGGACTACAGGCGCTGGCCACCATGCCCGGCTAGTTTTTTGTATTTTTTAGTAGAGACGGGGTTTCACTGTGTTAGCCAGGATGGTCTCAATCTCCTGACCTCGTGATCCGCCCGTCTCGGCCTCCCAAAGTGCTGGGATTACAGGCTTGAGCCACCGCGCCCGGCGGGAGTGTTTTTCAAAAAGCAAAAGTTATGACTTGGATAGAAACCAGTGTATCAAGTTTTTCCTCTTGTGGTTCATACTTCCTATGTTCTATCTATAGAAAATCTTTTCCTACCTCAAAGTTACCACATGTTTTCTCCTGTGTTTTCTTCTATACCTTTCTAGTTCTACATTTAGATTCATGATTTTTTTTTTTTTTTTTTTTTTTTGAGACAGAGTCTTGCTCTATTGCCCAGGCTGGAGTGTAATAGTGAGATCTCGGCTCACTGCAGCCTCTGCCTCCCAGGTTCCAGCGATTCTCCTGCCTCAGCCTCCCAGGTAACTGGGATTACAGGTGCCTGCCACCATGCCTGGCTAATTTTTATATTTTTGGTAGAGATGGGGTTTCACCATGTTGGCCAGGCTGGTCTCAAACTCCTGACCTCGGGTGATCTACCTGCCTCAGCCTCCCAAAGTGCTAGGATTAAAGGCGTGAGCCACCACACCCAGCCTATGATTGATTTTGAGTTAATTTATGTTTGGTGTGAGTGAAGGGTCAATGTTCTTCTGTTTTTTACATTTTTTCCATATGGTTATCCAATTGTTCGTGCACCATTTGTTCAAAAGAGTTCCTTTCCCTGTGAAATTCCCCGGCAGTTTTGTCGGGTATCAATCAGCCGTCTGTGTATGGCCCTGCTCTGATGCCTTCCTTCTGGCGACACCACCCTGTCTTGATTCCTGTGCCTTTCAAGTGAATCTTGAAATCTGGTAGTGTCAGCCATTCGACTTTATTCCTTCCAAAATTGCTTTGGCTCTTCTAGGTCATTTGCATTTTCCTATGAATTTTAGAATCAACTTGTCATGTTAAAAAAAAATAAAACCTGCTAGAATTTTGATTGGGATTGTCAAAATCACTCTCAAAAATCACTTAAGTTGACGCTGAAATGCAGCATGCAAGGGTTTAGCTGTGCAACTTGTACATGAGTTCTTGTGCACAAAAGAAAGTGAGAGCCGGCAAGCCGGGCTAGAGGGGATAGAGAAAGGAGAGAGCTGCGGGGCATGTGCCCAGGCTCCCATCGGTCCCTGAGAGCTTTCCTTTCCCTAGAGTGACTGCAGGGTGGGTAGGAGGTTCCCTAGGATCCCTGGAAGGTGTGTCCCTTTATGAATAATAATAAAGGGTATGATATAAACTCCTTAACCTTACTACATGTGAAAAAGGTGTTTATTGCTGAAAGGATTAAATAAGATAAGATACTGAGTAGTTGAGCTGCAAATGCTTGTGGATTTAAATCTAAAGCCAGCTTACATAGACCCACCTACCTGCCCATTTCCTGCGGTGGCCTCCTGTGTCCCAGCCACCACCATCATCCCATGGCGCATGGCTGACGTGCTGTCCTGCAGAGGGCCAGGTGTTAGCCTCTAGCATGTACCACTCTCCACTGGCTTCATTCTTGGGACTCATGATACATATTCTTTGGTTACTTCCACCTTGGAGTATCACAGGTCAAACCAGTCAGTAGCTCATGGAACTAACCCACCAGTGGTATTTACCCCTGGATAATGGCCCAGTGGAGGGCTGGCCTGCAGCTCTTGCCCCTCATGGTTTTGCTGAATGGCGCTCCTTAGACTTTGCATAATCGAATTTAGCCCAGCTCTGTGAAGGCTCTGCACAAGCTAGTCCCCTCTCTCCGCTATTTGATGGAATAATAGATCCATAGGAGAATTCATTTGCAACTCTAAGCCCTGAGTTAAAGACGTCTCGAGGGATGAACGTGGGTGATTTGTGGAACATTGCGATGCATTTATGAGATAGATTGCACGTTCACCACGGCGCTCAAAGAGACCAGATCGGGTTGCGTTAGAGGCGGCGCTGTAATCCAGCTCTCCTCTGAGAGAGAATGCAGGCATCACAGTGTGCGAAGTACGAGGGGCTGCGGTGGAAATTGCTTTGGTGGCTCTGGTCCTGGGAGCAAGTACCTGCTTCTCGTTTATTTAAGCACATTAGCGAGCTTCATAAACACTTAAGTAGCTCACAAGATGCTTCACTTCCAGGCCTCGCCCCACCTCCTCTGCTGTCACACAGAGGCCACCAGAAACCACGGTCTTCTGGGTTTGACAGCCAAACAGTACCAGGCTGGGCTGCAGCTGCTAAACCGTGCGCTGGCAACTTGCAGACCCCCTGCACAATGCTGGTATCCCGTGGTTCCTCCCTGGGCCGCCTGCCTTCATGGGGCCCCTGCAATTTCAAAAACAAAACAAAACTTCTTCTCACTCCTTGCTTGTTCATATGTCTTATTAATAACTGTGTACATTTGTTTACTTTTTAGGACCCCATCATGATGTAAAGTAGATAAAACAACCAGTTTGTCTTTATTTTTCTTGGTACATGGGTGTCCTGCCGCCTTCATTTCTTCCAACCCCCACTTCATGAGTATGACGTTGAATTAACTCATGCTTTGCTGAAGCCAGATTGTAAGACTGTGTAGGCGGATGTGGCTTTTCTTCTGACCCTGCAAAGCAGCAGAATTCATGACAGTGGGTTCTGTAGTAACAGGGACTGACTGCGCCGATGCTGTCTCTGTCCATCCTTAGAGTGCTCAGGAGTTTGGATGCCATTACTGGGCCCATTTTACAGAAAACAGAGGCTCCCAGGGGCAACGTAACTTGCCCCAGGACAGGCAATCACAAGGTAGAGAAAGGAGGGCTGGACCTGCACCTGTGAGACCACAGCCCTAGGGCATGGCTTCTGAGACTCCTAGCTGGGGCTGCAGATCCCCGGGGGGCTCTGCTGGGCTCACTGCTCTCCAGTGTGGTCCAGTTTGGCTGCAGGTGCTGCTTCCAGCTTGGTGCACTGAGGCAGGAGGAGGTGGAGGACAGAAAGATTCAAAGACAGGGAGTGCAAGGGAACAGTGACCCTTGAGGACTCCGAGGAGGAAGTAGGAGAATTGTCAGGAATGGCCAGACTGGGCCAAGCCTGGGTGGACACCTGGGTTGAGCCCAGCCCATAGAGCAGCTCCCTGGTCCTTGCACCTGCAGGAGGCCAGAGCTGCTTTTACCTCCAAATGCTAGATGAGGTGCCAGCGCCGGGACAGGAGACATCCTGCCGTCAGCTCACGACATGGGGGTGTCGACTCCCCAGTACCCTTCCTGGGGACGCAGAATTCAGGGTTTTAAAGTGGGGGTAAAAACACCAGCTGCCTCGTTTGGGTGTGGGGAGCATCCTGGTGGCCCGTGTGCTGGGGAGGGGCTCCAGGGCTCTGGCCACATGTGATCCATGACCTTCCAGGCCAGTGTGGCCTGGCCCTGCCCCACCTCCCCTAACCCTCTCCACTGTGGTCACGCTTGCCTGCTCCCAGCCCCACCACAGGGCCTTTGCACATGCTCTTTCTGCTGCCTGGAGTGCCCTTTCCTGGCCTGGCCAGCCCTGCTCATGCTCCATATCCCAGGTCAGCTGTCAGTTCCCAGTGGAACTGGCCCTGCCTTTCTCAACTAGGTCAGGACCTCCTAGTCTCAGCTTCAACCCCCACCTTGGGCTCACGTTGTTTCTCTCTTAAGCACCATCATGATCACTCTTGCACCGTCACCCCCAACTGCGTGGATTCCATTTCAACCCCACTGGCCAGACACCAACTGGGTATCCTGCAATTCACTTCTGATACTGTCTAGCAGATGCAGCTCAGACCCCACAGGTTAAGGACAAAAGTCTCCAAAAGACTACCCCCACTTCAGATGCAAGCCACACGTCCCGGGGGGTCTTGGCCACAAATTCTAGAGTTCCCACAACACGCTCAGAATGGACAACTCACTGGGATGACTCACAGAACACAGTTACCTGTAATTATACTTTCATTATAAAAGAAGCACACAGAATGCATAGGGTGAGGTCTGCAAGGGGCAGAATTTCCATCCCTCTGTCATGGAGTCAGCAGGGGTCTCCCTCCATCTGTCCACCAGCACAAAGCTCTGCTGAGCTTCAGTGTCCAGGGTTTTTATTGTGTTTTGTTATGTGGATATGATTAATTAACACATTGGCCTCATGATTGAACTCAGTCTCCAACCCTCCCACCCCCCGCATCTGGAGGTCAGGCTGGCTCCAAGTCCCTAACTCTCTGGTCCTGTCCCTGGTCTTTCTGGCGACCAGCCTCCCCATCCTAAAACCACCCAGGGGCCAACAGTGAGTCACTTCATTAGCATAACAAAGACACTCCAGTCTCTCAGGAAATTCCAAGGGTTTTTAGATACTCTATGCCAGGGCCCAAGCACAAAGGCCTCTTGTCTGCTCTGCCTGCAGCAAGCTCAAAGGCAGGGCTTGGCCTGTTTCCCCACCTCCTGCATCCTAGCGCCCAGCTCAGGGCCTGGGACATGGTGGGAACTCCCCAGATGCTGACATTTGAAGGAGGCAGTGAGTCAGGCTGAAGGTGGCAGGGCCTACAGCAGACTTGCAAGGAGACAAGAGAAAGGAAAATGCATCTGTCTTTGAAGAGCAGCAGGAAGGGTTTAGAGGTGCCCTGCTCAGCTCCTGGCCCCCTCGTCTTGCCTTTCTCAACTGCTTTTCAACCAGAGAAACAACTCCTCTAGCAAGATCCTAGGCCCTTGGTAGAAAGCTGTTTATTTGCCTTGATGTACATTTCTTTTTCCTTTATGGTATATGTTATTTTCCTCTGGCAAGATCCCTGTTTTCTTTGGAACGGTGCTTAAAATGATAGCATTTAGCCGATGAAATAGCAGCCCATCTTCTGTCTCCCTGTGACACAGCGAAAATGCTGTGACTAGCCAAAATACCTCGCTTCCTTCTCGTTGGCACAGCAAGTCCTTGCGCTGGGCACTGATTGCTAAATAAGGTATCTGGGCTCCAGTCATTTCATCCTAAGAGCAGTTGTAATCAGAATTTCAGCAGCACACACCACCCTCTCAGGGAGGGAGATGCTGGCTGGGACGTCTTTTACAAATGGATCATCAGTGTGTTCAGGTAATAAGGAAATGAGAGGGTTTTTCTTTTCCTCCCAAGTGCCACTGTGCATGGTGGCTTTTTTCATGGAATCTGGGTCCATTGTACTCCATTTAAAAGGACTTAGGGGCCGGGCGCGGTGGCTCAAGCCTGTAATCCCAGCACTTTGGGAGGCCGAGACGGGCGGATCACGAGGTCAGGAGATCGAGACCATCCTGGCTAACACGGTGAAACCCCGTCTCTACTAAAAAATACAAAAAACTAGCTGGGCGAAGTGGCAGGCGTCTGTAGTCCCAGCTACTCGGGAGGCTGAGGCAGGAGAATGGTGTAAACCCGGGAGGCGGAGCTTGCAGTGAGCTGAGATCCGGCCATTGCACTCCAGCCTGGGCGACAGAGCAAGACTCCGTCTCAAAAAAAAAAAAAAAAAGGACTTAGGTCACTGAGGACCCTTTCATGACTGCCCTGATGCAGACGATCCCATTTTGTTGACACACTCCACACGACTGTTAGGAAGATTCCATGGGGCCTCCAGATGTGCCCCTGGAAAACGGAAGACATTCTCATGAGGCCAGAAAGATGGGTCCTTTCCCATCCATCCAGGAGTCAGGAAGCGTTTTCTACTAAGGGCCAGGAGGTTTTTCAGCTTCATGGGCCAGATGTCCATCAGAACCACTCAACTCCACCACTTCAGCAGGAAGAAGCCACAGACAGCCCTTCAGGAACCATCCGGACTCCGACAACGTTTTATTTTCACAAACAGTGCACACCAGGTTTGCCCAGCGGGCTATCGCCTGCCACCCTGAACCCGGCTATCATTCTGATTCAGGTGTCCCAAATTAGGCAAAATGCACCTTGCATTTCCCTGGCTTATGGGTCAGATTTTTCCAATGATGCCTTTAATTCAAGGACAAGTATCTTGAGAACATGTACTTTAAAAAAAAAATTATACTATCATAGAAATAAATAAACCCACCGGGATGAAAGTGCAGCTTCCATGAAGCATTCACATTATATACTATGAAAATCTGCACCCTGTGCAATTTGAGTGTGTTTTTTTCTAAAGAAGCTGGGAAACCTTTCTGTGAGTTTCAGTTTTATAGTGTGTGTTTTGTTCTCCTTGAGAGGACCTCATAAATCAGTTTGACACATTTTGCTATAAAAGAAATATTTTATGTGTGAAGTGCTGTCTTCAAGACTTTTCTCTTTTATCAGGGGTTTGTAAAAGTAGAAAATGGCACGTGGGTATAATTGGTTGGCCATAGTCCTTAACTGTAGACGTCATATATCTCCGCTTATGCAAAATTTATTTGCATGTCAGAACTTCATTTGAGTGGATAAGGGCAGAAGGGAACTGCTCTGAAAACGTTTCATATGAAAAGGCATATTCCGTACTTCCAAAAAAAAAAAAAATTGGTCAAAACTTTGCCATCCTGTATTGGTAGGGTGCTAAAGTCAAATAACTACCCACAGAAAACAGCCCAGCAGTATCCAGAAAGAGATCCTTGGCAAAAGTAAATCCTGCCATGTTATTAAATCAGTAATATCCCCAGAATCAGTGGGAGGAAGCTCAATTCATTTCAATGGCCCCAAACAAATAGTAAAAATTAGCTTAAAAAAAAAAAAAAAAGAACCTTAACTTACCTAAAACATCAAGATCATGAAATTTCATTCTTATTTACACAATGAAAACACATTGGGTAAAGCTTTTCAATGCCTCTTTCATTTATCCCCCCAAGCCTGTCTTCTGTGTTGACTGTTCTGACTGAATGTATTTTTAACTTTTAAAAGACTTGTCTTGTCACTGAAAATAGTTTGACTTTTGTCAAAATGGTCAAAACAATCTTGGTACTCGAAGTTGTGTTATTGGAAGATGCAGGCCTGTCTTAAAAACGAGAGCCCAAGAAGGGTGTTGAAGTGTGCGTTTCAGTTATGCAGTGTGACACAGCAAACCTCCTCAAAGCTCAGAGGCTTCAGACAGCCATCCATTGCTGCCTCTGTGGCTCTGTGGCTTGACTGGGCTCAGCTGGCCTGTCCGTCCTTGGAGTTTCTCATGCACCTGCACTCAATGGGGTTGAGGCTGGTATCATCCCAAGCCATGACCAGCCAGGGTATGCAAGATGGTGCATGTATGTGGCTAGCACTGGGTGCTGGTCACCAGCTTGGAGATATGCTGGCAGCATAGACTGGACATGGTTCAGCCTTCTCATGGCATAGGGACTAGGTTCTGAGAGCAGATGTCCCCAAAGGGAGCATTCCAAGAGTCCCCTGTGGAAGCCAGAAAGCTCCCGTGACCCAGCTGTGGAAGGCGGGAACATCTCTTCTGCAGCATTCTATGAGTCAGACAGTTAACGGCCAGTCCAGTTTCAAGGACAGGGCATTAGCCCTTCCCTCTGATGGGCAGTCCAGCCTGCAAATACAGAGAGGGAGGATTCGAGGCGCCTCTTCGGAGACCATCGCCCTCAGCACTAGAGGGGAGGGCTGCTCACATCCTGACTGTATCACCCTAGTTACGTGGTGATGTTGGGGAAAAGCCATTCTTGTACAGACCACTCCTAAACTAAATTCCCACTCTAACATGCCTCACTCACTGCTCATCACTGAGACCCATCTCTGCCTAATACACTCAGGGCTTCATGGGTTGATCTTAGCTGATCGTTTTATATTGCAATTGCCCTATCATAAAACCTCAGTGCAGTGGAGTTGGTTGCAAAGTGAAAGTGCAAGTAATGCAAACATGCAGGATTTCGTGAAGACGATGAAAGCGCTTTCAAGAAAGTGCAGGAATTGCAGCCATAATTATTGAGAAAGGAGGTGGAGTTCAACCAGATAACCACTGAGGAGGCAGAGATCCAGTTAGCCGGTGAGAGTAGAAGACACTTACTGAAGTGATAAATGATTCAGAGAACACCTTCAGGATATTAGTAACATTCTAGACTAGTTTTTGCAAAGGTCACTCTTTGCAATGGGGCTCTGAAAGGCAAATGTAAAGGGAACACCCTGTTGAACAGCCATTGTTTGTTAGCCGCAACCAGTCAAGTAGGACACAGTCACTACCTGAATGTCTTTCACCTTAAAAGTTAGCATTTAGTTGCAGTTATAAGCAAAGTTTTATTAAATATAAAATAAAATACATCTATTTTTGCAAAATTTTAGTTTTGTTTTTTGGATATGAAGTGCTAAGCAAATACTCGATTTGCACTCTTGACTATAAAATTTTAACCCTGGTTTTCGGTGGATTCCTGTTGAAGCCTTTCTGAGAATATAGACTGTCCTTCAAAACAAAGACCCCCTGAGATGTGAATCTGGAGGACCAGGGCCTCAATGCCTGCTTTCCCCTCGCCCTATGGCGGGCGCCATGGAGGACATGCTGTTGTTGGTGTCCTCGGCAGGTGTCCTGGTGCCTCTGGTTGTCATGGCGCTTCTCTGAGACGGGGACAGCATGAGGAGAAGGTCTGGCAATCACATCAGGTGTCTAAATGCCGCTGCCCCCGCGGTGGTAAGTTCTGGAAGGCTGTAGTTATTGGAAAGAGCGCAGGTCAGCAAATCGGCAGGCAGATGCTCAGAAAAGTGTCAGAACAGTCAGACTTCGGATGTGAGTTGGAAGTTTCTTTTGAGTTCAGATATCACTTCAAACATTTCCTGCGTCCAGCTTCAGTCTTGGGGTGAAAAAGACACATTTCTTTATCCATTTCAGAGCAGAGATGACGTCTTTGAGTTCCAGGCCTGTGCTACGTGGCGAGCTTTCCCACGGCTCTCGCAGAATCTCAGACTCGAAATGCAGCGTCCAACACCAGCCCTGCTGTCATCCATCCATGGCAGGAGCCAAACTGTCCATTCTCTTGAAAGAGTAAAAAGAGAAAGGCCTAAATTTCAGAATCAGGGGTTTCAGATGGAAAGGAAGTGGAAGGAGCATCCAGGCCAGTCCCTTGGCTTCGGAAAGGACGTAGGCGGAGGGACTGGGCCAGGGCCTCACAGCTAGTTGAGACAGAGCTGGGTAGGCTTCTGGGCTCTTCTGGCTCATTGATGACACTGGTTGTACCCACTCCAGGTGGGAGGAAAGACCCCTTTCCCCACTGTCGTTTAACCACTGTTTGATCCTGCTGTGTTCTGAATGTCTGTGTCCCTCCAGAATTCATCTGCTGAAACCTAAGTCCCAAGGTGATGGTGTCCAAAGGCAGGGCCTTTGGGTGGTTATGAGGTCATGAGGACTCTGCCCTCAGGAATGGAATTAGAGCCTTTATGAAACTGACTCCAGAGAGCTGCCTGGCCCATCTTCCATGTGAGCACACATAAAAGGTACCATTTAGGAGAAAACATGCCCTCACCAGACACCAAATCTGCTGACACCTTCATCTTGGGCTTTCCAAGCTCCAGAGCTGTGAGCAATAAATGTCCATGGTTCATAAAAGACCCAGTCTAAGCTCTTCTGTGATGACAGCGTGATCAGACCACGACAGGACCCTAACAACACCAAGAGCCAGGTTGGGCTGTGCAGTTTGCATGGCACGTTCATCCAGGCTCCCTCCAACCCTTCTTTACTAATAGGACATGGCTTCAGAAAACCTCGAGCCCTGGTGAGGTGGAAACTCTTGCAGCTTTCAAATCCAGTCTTTTGTATCAGCATATTCTTCTGAAGGACAGTGATGAGCACAAATGCGACCCACGCTTGAAGACCACCCAGATGCAAATGCCCCAGCAGCTTCCAGAGTCAGTTATTACTGTTTTAGGTGCTTCTCTTTAGCATGATGGATTTGATCAGTCTTTGCTAAATTGAGCACATAAACGAGGATGTATTTAAAGGAGTGTTCGTGCACTTTTCATAAATCCCAAATGCAAGGCAAGCTGGCTCACACCGGTGTTGAAAAGCAGTGTGTGTCTAAGGGAGGGCCGCATTGCACCAGATGTGAATTGAGTCTCCCCGACTTGGAGACCCTCCAGATAGTCTACTTGCAGAACCCATTTTTAAACAAACATCATTATTATCAGGTCAGTGAAACATCCCCGTATCTCTTATGCTCATCATCCTGCTGTGCAAATATTTGTGGTTTTAAAAAGATAACAGATTGTGAGAACTCCAGTAAAATGATTGCAGAACTAACCACCCTTTTAAATAGAAGTGACATTTCTAACAGGCCCACTCAGATGGTTCCAACCTTCGCTTTGGGGTTATACATTAAACTCCACGTAAGCTGCCTGCAGTGAGGGGCAGAAGCCTGCGTTACAGAGACTCAAAGGCAAAACGTGGGATGCTTGCCTGCCCTCGGTGGCACGTCATCCACTGTCAGTGACTTCCAGAGACAGGCAAGGGTGTCAGGAGGCTCCTGGGATGCACTGAAGCAGCTCCTTTTATGAAATAAGTGACAAAAGAATTTTAACCCTCTTTATGCTGATAAAAAAAAATACACATGTGTGGGAATGCATGTCTTGGGTTTGAGCACGGATCCTTTTTCTGCAGTTCCCCAGCCTTGGCACTGTTGACCTCAGGGGCTGAATCATCCCGTGGTGGGGGCTGCCTTGTGCATTGAAGGCTGTTTGACAGCGTCCCTGGCCTCCAGCCTTTAGATGACCCCTAGGTGCACCCCTTCTTCCTTCCCCCACCCCCAGGTATGTGAATCACAATGTCTTTAGACGTTGCCAGTGTGTCTTAGAGACCAAAGCAACCCGACTGAGAACCGCTGCCTAGGAAGACACACTTTTCATTTGTTTGTTTTTAACGTACTTTATAGTTGAGACACGCCATACGCCCCCTAGGTGTGAAGCACCTCACTTTACCTGGAAGGCTCGGCATATTTAAATCTCACTCTCCTGCATGCTCATTTGCCACAGAGTGGTTAATGCTCTTTAATTGGTGCAGTAAATATTCCAGAGTCTTCCTTGTGATGCCGGAGTCATTTAGAAATCAGCCCTGAAATGTGGCTGCTATTTTAGGGATCATCACACATCATCTGCTGTTTGGTGTCAAACCGTGAGCCGCTGTTATTTAACACTGATTAATAAATGGCAGGTTGTCAGTACCGGTAGTGAAGACACTTCAAGGAGCCATTGTTCTTTTAAATTAAAACATTTAAACATTTAAATCCAGGGCTGGTTCTCATGGTTCATTTTAATTATTCCTTTTGTCTTGGCATACCTTTCTTCTCCTGATCACACAGCTGTCACGCCAGCAGTACCTGGAGTCGGAACACGACAGCCCTTTCCCTATTAGCTGCCATTATTTTCACAAGGAAAGCTGGAAGCTGCTGGAGCAGATGTTAATTTTGAGAGAAGACTGCTGGCTAAGTTATTAAAATGAGCGCATCCGAAGGCTGAGACTCATATGATTTATACGTGGGCAGGGCCTGCAGGACTGGGTCTTGCTTGGCTCTGTATGTGTGTGTGTGTGGATCTGTGTATGTGTGTGTCTCTGGTGTGTCTCTGTGTGTCTGTGTGTGTATCTCTGTGTGTGTGTGATTGTGTGTATCTGTATATGTATCTTTGTGTGTGTCTTTTGTGGATATGCTGTGGTGGTGTCTGATGTGGTGTCTCTCTGTGGTGTGATTGTGTGGTATCTGATAATGTATATGTAGTCTATATCTCTGTGGGTGTCTGTAAATGGTGTCTGTGTAATATGTCTCGTATCTACTATGTGGTGTCTTTGTGGATATGTCTGTGTGTGTATCTGTGTGGTGTGATTGCGTGTATCTGTGTGTGTGTCTAATATCGTCTGTGTCTGTGTATGTGGTCTGTGTGATGTGTATGTCTGTGTCTATGGTGTGTGTCCTTGGTGGATGTTGTCTTGTGTGTGTATCTGTGTGTGTGATGCGGTGTATCTCGTGTGTGTCTATATATCTGTGTCTGTGTAATGTGGTCTGTGTGGTTTATGTCTGTGTCTATGTGTCGTGTCTGTTGTGGATGTGTCTGTGTGTGGTATCTGTGTTAGTGATTGCGTGTATCTGTGTCGGTGTGTCTAATATCTCTGGGTGTCGCTGTATGTGTTGTTGGTGTTGTACTGTCTTGCTGTCTCCCTGTGTGTGTCTTTGCGGATGTGCTGCTCGGTATTCCTCGTGCTGTCGTATCTTCTCTGTGTGTGTGATCTGTGCTGTAAGTCTGTACATGTATACTTAATATTTTGTGTGTCTGTGGTATGTGTTCGCTGTGTATGTCTGTATCTATGTGTGTGTCCTTTGTGGATATTCTGTGTGGGTGTTGTATGTTGTGCTGTGATGTGTATCTGTCTGTGTGTGTGATTGCAGTGTATTCTGTGTGTATGTTCTATATCTCCTTGTGTCCCTAGGTCTTATCGTGGTCTGTTGTGCTGTATGTCTGTATTCTATGTGTGTGTGTCTTTTGTGGATTCTCTGTTGTGGTTCTGTGTGGTGTGTCGATATGTGTATCTGTGTGTATCTGTATGTTGTCGTAGCATGTTACTCGTCTGTGTGTGCTATGTTTGTATCTATGTGTGAGTTTTTTGTGGATCTCTCTACTGTGGGGTCTGTGTATCTGTATGTGGCTGTCGTCTCTCTGTGTGTATCATTGTGTGGCTGTTCATCGGTACTCATATGTGTATCTCCATGTATTTCTTTTTATTGGTTGTATAATGTGTGTTCTGTGTACTTGTATGTATCTTTGTGTGTGTTTCTGTGTAGTCTGTGTGTCCATGTCCTATGTGTGTCTGTGTGTGTATGTGTGCTGGGTTGTATATCTGTGTGTGTGTCTTTGTGTTCACCGCTGTGGTCCTGCTCTGTATGTGTGTCATCTGTGGGTATATTTGTGTGGTTTCTGCATGTGGTGTGTCTATGTGTGTCTGTGTACATCTGTGTTTGTGTGTATATTTGTGGATGCTGTATGCTATGCTGTATCTGTGTCTTTGTGTACATCCGTGCTGTGTGCTATATTTTTGTGTACCTGTGTGTTTCCTCTGTGTGCAATCTGTGTATATTTCGTCTGTTTTTCTGCATGTGTGTGGGTGTATGTGTATCTACTGGTGTATAAAACTGTGGTGTATGTGTAATGTATGCTGGTCGGTTTCTCTTGTGTCGTGTATGTATTTTGTAATCTGCATGTGGCGTTTGTGTGGTCTGTGGTATTTTGTTTCTGCATGTGTCGTGTCTTTGTGTGTATTTGTGTGTATATGTATGTGTATGTGTGTGTGGGTTTCTTGGTGTGTGTATTTGTATGTATCTGCATGTGTGTTTCTCTGTGTGTGTCTGTGTGTATCTCTGTGTACGTGCACACATGTGTTGATGGAGCGTTTTCCCTCCCATCTTGGTGCTGGCTACAGGGAATTCTTGTCCCTAGTCTTTTTCCTCCACTATTCCCCCACTCCCTATTGCAAGAATCCCAGCCTGACCCCGGCCACCTCTGGCCAGGGAATGTATTAGAAGACTGTCAGGAAGCTCTGGAATTAATGGAGCTGGAGGACCCCAGTTGAACAATATCCAGGAACCAAGAGGCCTGTGGAGAGCCAGGCAGGGTCCCAGCCATCCCCAGGCAGGACAGCATTGGTGCTCAGAGTCTGACTCTGAAGGAAAGGTCCGCTTGGCCAAGCTGAAGGTCCCCATGCCCCAGGTCCCTCCTTCAGAGTGGGTGGCCATAGCACCCCATGCCAAGATCAACCACAGTTAGGGCTCTCTGAGGCAGGCGGGGCATGGGAGTGCCGACGATAGGAAGGGTGGGAGTGATGAAGAGCTGGGCAAGACCAATGCCCCTCACACCTCCTCTGGCTTCCCTCCGGCCCCCCCTCTTCCTCTCCCCTCCCCTCCTCTTCCTTCCCTCTTCCAACAGATCAGCAGGAGGCGAAGGGACCAAGGCCATTCTACTTTTAGTTCTAGAGAAGCAGTTTTCTCACCAACTTCAGAATACACCGGGTTTGTGTTATATTTCACCGTGCTCTCAATTTTTAAAAAAGGAAAAAGAAAGCCATGTTGCAGCATTAAAAGTAGAAACTGGGAAGACCTGTCCCAGGAAGAGATGTGCTGGCTGGACGCCGTGGTCCTTGGCCCTGTCCTGATTTGACATGGGGAGGGAAGGTTTGCCCATCTGAGCTAGTCCTCCCCCAGTCCTGAAGGAGGCATCTGTGGTCCAACGCCTGCTGTCTTTTCCTCCGGAACGCTGGCCCTGGAGCCTCCCATGCCCACTAGTGGATAGCAGTTGGTTACAATGTAGCAGACAGAGCAGTGAAACTGAAAGCACAAGGAAACTGTGGGTGGGCAGTTGATTTAGAAGTGATGATTTACGTAGGTCCACTTTAAAAAAGACCATGAAAAATGAAATCAGAGATCAAAAGTGTGGGTGGTAGTTGGGAAGGGTGTGTTTTACTAAGATGACCTTGGAGCCAGATGGGACTAGCAGTCACTAAGCACTGTCAGCCAGAGATAATAATTTTAAATACATTTATCAGACCAAGGCCTATTGCTATTTTCTTCTAAACTTATTTCTACAAGTTTATCTCACTTTTATTTATATATCTAAAACTAAGTAGGGGTGCAAAAATGTACATAAATACTTGATTATTTTGCTTACAAAGTTGCTTCTCCGATAAAAAAGACTATACTTTGATCATACCCATATTTTAAGCTAAAACAGTTTTAAACAAGATCTAGCATCACACTTTTAAACAAACACTCTTATTCTGTTGGCATCACTTGCACTGTTCCATGTCATCAAACGTTCATAGCTACATAAACATTCCGTCTCATGGATTATCATCACATAAACATTCCATCTCACGGATTATCGTCGTTCAGCTGATCCGCCTCGTCTTAAAAAGTTGGGTTGTTTGGCCCGGCGCGGTGGCTCACGCCTGTAATCCCAGCACTTTGGGAGGCCGAGGCGGGCGGATCACGAGGTCAGGAGATTGAGACCAGCCTGGCTAACACGGTGAAACCCTGTCTCTACTAAAAATGCAAAAAATTAGCCGGGTGTGGCGGCGGGCGCCTGTGGTCCCAGCCACTCGGGAGGCTGAGGCAGGAGAATAGTGTGAACCCGGGAGGCGGAGCTTGCAGTGAGCCAAGCTCATACCACTGCACTCCAGCTTGGGCAACTGAGCGAGACTCCGTCTCAAAAAAAAAAAAAAAAAGTTGAGTTGTTTGCACTTTTTGTGATAGAAGATGGCTGTAAAGAGAACATTCTTGTACATGCGTTTTTCACGCATCTCTGTTCATTTCCTTGGGGCTAACTCACAGGACTGAAGAACTAGAATGGTTCTAAGGTTTCCGCTTGTCTTGCTGGTCTGCCCCGAAGAAAGCCCAGCCCACTTGACCATACGTGACTTTGTGCGTGTCTGAGCACCTGTCTCGCCTTAGCCCAGGGTGTGTTGTGGTGGAGAGTGTGTACAGTTATATATAGACCTTCATAAATATATTCAGTTTGGCCAGTTTGTTAGGGGGAAATTGTAATTTACCCATTTTTATGTGTCATTATTAGTGAAGCTAAATTTTTATTGCCAATTGTTTGTTGGTCATTAGCTTTTTTCTTTGTAAATTATCTCTTTGGATTTTGTGTGTGTTTATTTTAACTTAGGTTTTTTCCTCTGGAGTACCTATCTTTTCCTGTATGATTTGGAGGAATTCTTTGTATATTGTTTACTAACCTTTTTGCCTACCATACTCATTACAAATACTCTCTGTGATTTTGTCTTTTGGGTTTATTCATGGTGTTTTTTGTTTATTTGTTTTTGAGACGGAGTCTCACTCTGTCACTCAGGCTGGTGTGCATTGGTGCGATCCCGGCTCGCTGCAACCTCTGCCTCCTGGGTTCAAGTGATTCTCCTGCCCCAGCCTCCCAAGTAGCTGGGATTACAGGCATGTGCCACCACACCTGGCTAATTTTTTTTGTATTTTTAGTACAGATGCGGTTTCACCATGTTGGCCAGGCTAGGCTCGAACTCCTGACCTCAGGTGATCTACCCACCTCAGCCTCCCAAAGTGCTGAACTTACAGGCGTGAGCCACTGTGGCAGACCTATTCATGGTGTTTTTGATATAAAGGCTTTCCTGGTATTTAGAAGTCGTGCTTTTCAGTCTTGTCCCATTTCACTTTTTAGCATTCGGGGTCTCCTACTTTCCCCTTTCCCACGCAGATCCATTTTCTCTCCCCTGCTCATTCTGCTTCCTTTTTTTTTTTTTTTTTAACTTGAGATTGGTGCACGGAAAATTTTAATAAGATGCATGGGAAGGGAGGAGAGGAGATAGGAGCAAGTGTAGAAAAGGAAAAATAAGACTTGGAGGGTGAGGATGAGTGTGTTACCTTTTGCTTGTATCTTCAAACTCTACTTTTATTTGCTTTTTAAAACATATAATGATTTATAAGACTCTCATTTGGAAATTATATCTTCATTCCATAACCCTCTTTTTTACTTCCTGACACTTTACCCCGAATTCTCCCTCTTCCTTCATTTTCCTTCTTCTCTTATTTTCCCAACACCGTGAAGCATGAACTTACTTTTTGGAGGTCATGGGCTTTTCCCAAGATTCTGCCACCAGCATCCTGTTTGTCTTTCTTGTTCTTCCCTGGGGCCTTCCATGCTGATTTCCATACCTAATCAAGGTAGAAAAGAACCAAAAGGATCTTAAAAGGGGGTTGGGCCAGGCTTTGCTGGCTTGTTTCAGCCCAGCAGGTCATGCTCCAGCCCAGACTCCATGCTGGCTGGAAGCCAGCGCCCCAGGAGACATTTACACTTAATTCCTTCTGTATCCCAGGAATCACGGGCAGCTGGGCACCTGGTTTTTGCATTCTGCTGACTGTGAAGAAGGTGCTTTTATAGTTTCCATAAGAGATGTTTATTAAACAAACCTGCACTCTTCCAGACCGGAAAGGTATTATGCGAACATTTTATGAGCAGAATGTAGAAATTAATGGAGAAAAACTACTAGAAATTTGGGTTATTTGGTGTTGTTTGCTACTCGCACCCAACAGAGTACAGTTAATCATACATCACGGCACAGGCTCCTCCAATCTCCTTCATAATGTGTTTTTTTATTTCCATTTGTGTTGGGGGTTTTGTAAAATAAACACACATTGTGTTCTCTGGGAAGATAATGGGTGTCTCTGAAAGGACAAAGCGGACTCTGATTTAGTTGGCTCTGTGCCTGTGATAGGAGCAGGAGGAATTTTATGTATTGCATTATCACCATTCTGGTGGTAGAAAATGACTTAAATAGACCTGGCCTCCGAAATCGTCATTGTGTTAAGCCTTGTTATGATGAACTTTTCCTTGCGTGCATGTGCAGTTCTGTATAATGAATATATAAATAAGCACCCGCGCATCTGAGGTTTTCTTTTTGATACTCTGAAAAGGCTATTCTTTCTTTTTTTAGGCCAATCTTCGAGGTTAGTGATGGAGAAATAGCAATAATAATAATAACAACAGCTTGAAAAATAAAACAAAATCGAAAAGCCCTGGCATATTTAAATTTTCATTAGAAGCCAGCTGCCGTGTATGGATTCTATAGTAGGTCATGCTGAGGGGCTGCTGGGTCCTGAATATGCAGACTTTTTCTCTGCTTTTTAAAACCTGGATCCTCATTAACTTCTGTCACTTCACACACAGCCTCTGGGGAAGCGACTGGGGATTGGGATGGCACCTGCCCACTGTGTGCAGTGCCAGGGGCTGGGCAGGGGTGGTCAGGCTTCATCTTTGCTGCTTCAAGGAGCACTGATGCCAGCCACATTAACATTTTAACCCAAGCTGAGGCTGTCCTCAGAGGCCCACAGCATGGTGCATTTCTCTCCACGGGGGACTGAGGGACCTTGGAACAAAGGTCAGTGTAGATGGCTGGGCCAGCTGCCATTGGACTCAAGGAAAGGGGAAATTAAAACCATTCATTTACATATTCCTGATCCTCCTGTTTGCTCCCAAGCTCTGTGCAAAGGCTAGCCTCCACTCTTCCCGGCAGCTCCACTCCCTGAGTCCCTCCACTAATAAGGACTATCCAGCCTGCCTTCTAGTCTCTCTCCATAGCCTGTGACGTGGGGATATTTTGCAATCGGATGTATAGTCCATTTTGCTTAAATGGTAATTTGTATGGTCTTCTGATAGTGAGAGAAAGGATACGAAAGAATTCCAACTGTTATTGCTTTGTAAAGATTATTTTAATAGTGGTGTATGTTGATGGTAGAGAATTTTAATAAAAATGGATAAGACTTAAGAACTTGAAATCGCCACTGTTAATATTTTGATCTACAAATATCTTTTCTAGCCTTTATCATTAACTCTATGGAAGTGAAATTATACCAAATAGGTTTGGTTTCTCCTCAATGTATCCATACACTGAGGCTATCTTCATGTTAGACATAATTTTCTATACCATTTTTAAGAGCTGCGTAGATTCTGTGGTATTTTGTAGTAGTTTATATGGTAACTTCCATAACCAAGTTAGAAAAGACGCTTTGTTTCAATTATCCTATCATTAGATGGGTAAAAGGCACTTCCACACACCTTGCTTTTGCGAAACCAGCGGGAACTCTGTGTTTCCTTTTGGAGCAGGTGCCATTTGCAGCACAGCTGGCCTCTGCCCCTGACTAATCTCAACCCTTAGTCAGAATGGAAACTTGACGGTAGGTTAATTTCTACAGTGTTGATAATGATGTCATTACAATCAAAACTATCTTAGTGGATTCTTTTAAGTCTTCTTGAATGACCTTCTGTTTATGAATGTTTAACCCAAGTCTGGTTCAGGGCTGTCTCCGTATGACCTACCTTCCTGGGATAATCCCCCAGGACAGGGCCTTGGGACTCCAGCCTTCAAACTTCTGGACAGTTGAGACTGAAGGGAAATGATGCTTCCAAGAGGGGCTGAACGGGACCCACAGATCCAGCCTTCCACACATGCATTGGCCCAGCCATGCAGGGAAAGGGTCTGGGGGCTGGGGCTTCTCCCAAACTGCTCTCCATGCCCTTTGAAGTCTGTTTTCACAGCAGTGGGGGCTGGGGTGCAGTGTGATTTGCACCAAACCCTAACCTCTAAAGATACAGTTTATTTCAACAAACCTTTGTGTTGGGTCTTCCCTTGACGGAGGATTTATTAAGGAAGACTTCAAATGTGAACAGCTGCTTTGATATTGAAATATGCTTTAGGTTTTGCAAATACGTTTGAGGTTCTATCTGTGTCTATTCCTGTTAAAAGCACAGTTCCCACATCATTGTCCCAAACCGAGAAGGTGTCTCAGCTTGCTATGATAAAACAAGAACTTCTCAGGGCCTGGGTCCACAGCTCCAGGATTCATTTCGCAAACTGCTGGGCGGCCACTGTTGTCAGGACACTGGGTTAGGGCAGAGAGAACCCGGCTCTCCAATGGAGAGAGTCTGCTGCTGTGCTCAGGAGTGGAGGTGCTGGAGCCGGGTTTTCTCTTCTCTAACCCAGTGTCCTGACAACAGTGACCGCCCGGCAGTTTGCTGAATAAGTCCTGGAGCTCTGGACCCAGGCCCTGAGGAGTCCTTGTGCTATCACAGAACACTAAATAGCCATCATGCGTCTAATACTGTCCATTTGTGAGGAAGTCCACATAGCTGGATCATAAGCCTCCAGAGAGAGGGGCCTGGAGGCTCAGGGGAGGGGAGGGGGTTTTGTGGGAATAGATGCTCCCTGGCTATTCTAGAGCTCTTTCCCTCCCTCCCGTGCCCCTCCTTCCCTCCGTGTCATCCTGCCACCTGTGCACGTTTCTTCACTAGAGTCTTGAGTAACTCTATGATAAAGAGCTGTGCCTGGTGCTGCAGAAGCCTGATGGGCATGATACTTGGCACCTGGCTTCAAAAGGCGGCTGCGTATAAGGAGGAAACAGCACAGACCACCACGGAGCATGTGCGTCTCAGCCACATCGGAGTAGTTCAGAGTGCTTGGCCCCAGGCAGACCTGGCTATGAATCCCAGGTAGGATTGTGGTTTACCTGAAGCCACATCTTCAAAGCCTCGGTTTTGTAATCTGCAAAATGGATATAATAATACCGTTAAATATCCTGATACTGTTTCCAGGATACAGGCAAGCTAACAGGTTCAAATGAGAAAAATGCTTCTGGGGCAAAGCCTGAAGTGGCAGCATTTCTTCCTCTTCTACCTTCCAAGTAGGTCCTTTGCTTACTGGGTAAAGGGAAGATCGCGTGGAGCCCTGAGAGTCTGTGTGGACTTCCCTAGGACAGCTGGGGTCGTCAAGGAAAACTGCAGAAGGTGGGAGGGAGGAGGAGGGGGTGGGAGTCTGGGAGGAAGGCATCCAGGGCAGACTCTGGACAGGGTAGGAGGGCTCCCGGGCCGTGGTGTGCCAGGGAGCCCAGCACACAAGCTGCCGTTTGTCTCCAAAGGCCTGATCTGCACAACATAAATGAGGAGGGAACGTAGAGACTTCCCAGCTCTTCTCTCATGCATAGGCATTTCGATGATTTAGGGAGAAACCATTGGAAAATTAATTATCCAGATAATTGCCTAACACTTAACTTCACTTTATAAATGGACACTTGATTGTCAGCCTGACATCCACCCCTTCTGTGTCCTTCAGAAAACGGCTACGGCCCCTTCCTGAGAACCCGGAGCATTTATGCTTTTCCTTTCTTTTGAGGATTGTGACGCTGGGTCAGCCCGTGCTTGGGCCCCACTGCAGAGCTGCGCGGCTATTGGAGCCTTGTGCTTGGATTGTAATAAAGTAATAGCCTTTCACTTTCCCAGGCCTGGCCCACAAACAGGCAGGCAGCAGACTTACATGTTGAGTTCCGGGTGTCTTTGGAATTAATCTCATGTGTCAGAAAATTAGATGAGATGATGCCTGATGCCTCTTATCCGTAATAGATCTTAGTCCCCCATTTAAGGATTTCCTTACACTGCTTGATAGAGAAGAAAAGCCACAACCTTAAGTGGCTTTATGTAGGTAGCTTGATTTCTGAAAAGATTGCTAATCCTAGTGGGAATTTATGTAAAAGCGTTCAGACTCTGCAGAATAGTCAAGGTTTCCATATTTATCAAACGCAGCTCTTCTTGTGTGAATAATGCATTCTGGGTCAGGCTTGGTAAATTGCTTTAGTTAATGAATTTCAAAGGTAGAGATGGTTGTTGAAGCATCTCATCTGGTGAGCTTGCTGTTTGAGTTTTGCTATTTATTCAGTTTTTAAATTTTTCCAATTGTTGAAGAGTTTTCCCACACTGTACGGAAGTAAGGCAGGAAAGCAAGAGGTGTGTGATTTGGTGGATTCTTCACACTTCATCTTTGTGATGCATTTTTTTTTAATGTGTAGAGGCCTTGCAGGCCTTGTGATTCAGGCAGTAAAACCTTGAGAAAGTGGCCCCTAGCAGATGGAGAAGATATGAAATAGGAGAGTGAGACAAAAAGAGAAAACTGAGTGACACTGTGTTTCTCAGCTTTTCCACCATCCATTTACACCACAGCCCTGTGTTCTAACCAGTCTGCCTTCTTATAATAACACACTTAAGAAAAAGCATAGCTGGTATTTAATCTTGCAACTTCTTAAAAGTTAAACTGGTGATGTGTCTTCTCCTAAGTTAGCAGTATAGAAAAGAGTTCTATTAAGAAGCAAATGAAGAAATGAAAATCAAACTTCCTGGGAAGTAATTATATGAGTTTATAATAAGCCATAAGAAATTTGAAAGGAAGGGGAAAAAAGCCAATGAAATAGTGTATTGAGGATATTAAATTAAGTAATTTTAATGTCACCATTTGATATCCAGGAACTTGAATAATTTATAGTTCTTGAAACTGTCAAATTGAAGCATTCATTTTTCTGTCATGGGAGCAGTGGCAATGATGGGGGATTATATATCTCAGGGTATAGGAAGAAGGAACTCGCATTGTACTTTGAAGATGCAAGTTCCTATGGGGCAGCCTAGCAGAGATGTCAGGGCTGAGCTTGCTGGGTTCGCACATGTGTAATCCCAGCTAGTTGTGAGGTCCCCTGGGAAGCGATGGGACCTCTCTGAGCCTCCTCCAGTGTCCTGTCTCTCATGGGAGGAGGATGCTGTTACCACCCACTTCTTAGGTCCTCAGGAGTAAAGGATTCGGGGTGTGGAAAAGGCTGTGTGTGGAGCTGGGTCCAGTGTGCGCTCAACCCCTAACAACCAGAGCCACAGAGAAAGATGGGGTGCCTTCTGGGCAGCTCACCTGCAGACAATCTGCCGGCTGTAGATTTGATTCTACGTATTTAAAAAAAAAAATATTTGGCCTATCTTCCTTTGCGGAATTATAAGATATAATCTGAAAGACCAAAAAGTGACCTGATATGGTTTGGCTGTGTCCCCAACCAAATCTCATCTTCAATTGTAGTTCCCATAATCCCCACATGTTGTGGGCGGGACCCAGTGGGAGATGTTTAAATCATGGGGGCGGTTTCCTCTATACTGTTCCCGTGGTAGTGAATAAGTCTCAGGAAATCTGATGGTTTTACAAGGTTTTATAAGGGGCTTTTCCCCCTTTTTCTCTGCACTTCTCCTTCCTGCCGCCCCGTGAAGGATGGGCTTGCTTCCCCTTCTGCCATGGTTATAAGTTTTCTGAGGCCTCCCCAGCCCTGTGGAACTGTGAGTCAATCAAACCTCTTTCTTTTATAAATTACCCAGTTTCGGGCAGTTCTTCATAGCAGTGTGAGAACGGACTAATACATGGCCATCCTGGTGACCTGTGTGCACTCTGATGAAATTCCGCAGCATGAGCCTGCCCGTGTGTTCACTGAGTTCCCTTCTCCCAGGCCCTGAGACGGCTGCTGGGATACAGTGCTGACCAAAGTGGAGACAGTTCCTATCTTCACGGAGTTTATACTCAAGACGGGGAGTCAGCAAAGTAAACAGCAGCCACAACCATGGGGTGAACTTTGTGATGAGGACGTGCACCTGGGGGGAACGTTGTGATGGGAGGGGCACCCAGGTCAAACATGGGTGATTGTTAGTGAAGATCCCATAAGACAGAGTAGGATTCAGGGAGGGAGGAGCATTTTTTTTTTTTTGGAGACGGAGTCTCGCTCTGTCATCCAGGCCTGAGTGCAGTGGTGTGATCTCGGCTCACTGCAAGCTCTGCCTCCCAGGTTCACGCCATTCTCTGGCCTCAGCCTCCAGAGTAGCTGGGAACTACAGGCACCCGCCACCACGCCCGGCTAATTTTTTGTATTTTTAGTAGAGACGGGGTTTCACCGTGTTTGGTAGGGTGGGCTCGAGCTCCTGACCTTGTGATCCACCCGCCTCAGCCTCCCAAAGTCCTGGGATTACAGGTGTGAGCCACCGCGCCCGGCCGGGAGGAGCATTTTAGGCAGGGGAACAGTGTCTGTGGTAGCCTGGAGGTCAGAGGTCTGTGGCAAGCTCAGGAGCCTGCACCTGGTGTTCGTTTTCCCCATTGCGAGGGGCAGTGGTGCAGGAGTGGTTTGGAGGGTGGGTTCCGTGACCAGGGTAGGAAGCATGGATTTTATTACAAGCAGTTGAGAACCATTTAAGTGTTTTATCTTCTTTAACAGCTTTATTGAGATATAATTCACATACTGTAAAATTCACCCTTTTAGTGTAATTCAGTGGTTTCTAGTTTATTCACAGAGTTATGCAGCCATCACCACCAAATAAAGCACATTTTCATCACCTCAAAAAGTTCTATGTAATTTTTCATCCCACGTGTAGATTTCTGTAACCACCACAACCAACATCCCAGAGTGTTACGTCTCCACAAGCATGTACTTTGTAAAGACATCAATATCAAGTCCAACTTTGAGATACAGGAAGATGAGATGAAAAGCATATACACTGCATGGTGATGTTCAGTATGTAAGCGCTCCAGAAGAAAACACAGCCACAAGGTCTATGGCTTGTCCACGAAACCTCTGTGAGGGCAACAACTGCAAACACCCACAGCCCAGGGTGGGCTGGTGGTGCGAGTGCCTCAAATCAGCCTGGCTGTGGGTTGTGTGATTCTCTGAATTGATGAAGAGCTCTAGGAAAGTTCTGAGCTGCACAGAGGACAGCTTCCCTTCTGTGCATATGGCAATTGCAGTCCTGAAAAGTCCAGTGAAGGATTTTAATAAATCCTGCAAAATCCAGGTGATGTTTATATGTAAAACAAAATGAAGACCTGGACTCGGATAATTCTAAACTTCTAGGACTAGCCAGCGACTAGCCAGCCACATGTGGAGCTTCACATATGCCACACAGGGTACATTAGCTTCCCCAGCCTGTGCCCATGAGAAGCTAATGGCATCCCTAGACATTGGAAAACCCAAATGTACGTCTCACATTTCCAAACTGCCCCATGGGGTGGTGCCACCCCATTAGAGCCACT
>NW_016810038.1:470224-488389 GCF_001698545.2 Rhinopithecus bieti | reverse complement strand
CTACTTTTCTTGACTTAAATCCTCGAGGACCCTGTGTATGGTCCTTACATGTCATCTGCAGTACGGGGCCAAGCAAGCATGGAGGAGCCAAGCATGCATGCAGGTGTGGATAGATGGATACATGGATGGATGGAGAATAGGATGGAGAGAATGAAGGATGGATGGATATATGAATGGATGAAGAGAAGGAAGGATAGAAGGATGGATAGATGAATGGATGGAGAGATATATGGATGGAGGGAGGGAAGGAAGGAAGGAAAAGGGAAAGGGAAGGGAGGAAAGAGGGATGGAGAGAAGGAAGGAGAGAGGGATGGAGAGAAGGAAGGATGGATGGTTGGATGGATAGATGGAGAGTGGATGGATAGATGGGTAGGTGGGTGGACATGAGGACTGATGGCTCTTAAATAACCTCTGCCTGCAAAACCCTCAGGAACCTGCTGTCCAGCATTTGTTCTGAGTTTACCTTCTCTACCCTTCAGGCACAGTGGGCCTTTCCACCGCTAAGTGTGTTGGCAACACAGCGGGTGAAATCTTAGGCTGACTTTTGGAAGAACATTAAGTTGTTTAAGACTCTGAGGTTTTATTGTAGGCCAGTGGTTCTCAGCTAGGGCTGATTTTGCCCCGCCAGTGGGCATTTATAAATCCCTAGGGATATTTTAGTTTTCACAAAGCAGGGGAGGGTGAACTGGCATCTAGTTGGTAGAGTCCACCCTGGGGATAAGCAGGGATGCTGCTATACATCTCTCAATGCCAGGGCAGCTCCCACATCAACGAATAATTCACCCATGTGGTTGAAAGTGCTGGGCTCGGGAAACTCTGCTGAAGGTGAGGAGCTGTATTGTTTCTTAAAAGCCACTATAGTGTGCATAATTGATCTTTGGAATACTGAAGACTGCAGAAAGATCTTTTGCGCCTCCAAAAGACAACAGACATGGGAGAGGCAGCTCCAGAGAGGAGCTCCGTGAGGAAGCTTCCTGAGGTGTCTTTAGAGCAGAAAGTGTGTTCTGTGTGTTGGATGTATCATTAGTATGATTATAGGTACTTATGTGAAGACACAGTTGTTCTATAAATGCAGCAAAGCTTCTGAGAATCATGGGAGAACTTCTCCTAGGGGTGAGCAAGTTAACATGCAGAGAATGAGAAACTTGGATTCACAATGGGGTAATAAATGGAAACTCGCTGCACAGAGAAGAGTTGCTGTTTTAATTTGTCAGAAAATTACTGAGTGGCAAAAGGGGCTTTGTACCAGAGTTCTCCTTTCAGAGCGTGAATTTTCCTTAAGAGAGCAAACCTGTGTTTACAGCATCCACCTGAAACAGAGAAAATGATAAGGACAAAGGACCGGTGTGGGGTTCACAGACAAGCCACAGTGTTGCTGTCACCACGGGGCCCTTTTGGAGACAAGGAGGGGACGAGGCTGTGTGCTGCGTGGTGGCTGCAGTCTTACTCTTCCTCTTACCTGGGATGTGACCAACATCCCCAGTGACTTTCTCTGCCCACCTCTACCATCTCTGTCACCCTCTACTGTCTGTGGAGCAAAAGGGTGGCTTGTTTGATCCTCCTTCAAATAACTCTGTTAAAAAAAGACACTGGGGTAGAGAGAGCCAGAGATGTGAACAGACTATAGAGCCACCCTGAGAAATTCAACTCACAAAGCAGGTGAAATTTGATGTTGACTGTGAAGTGAGTGACAGCGGCAGGGATGATGACAATGGTGGTGGTAGTGATGGGGCACAAAGGTGACAGTGATTGGTGGTGGTGGCAAAGATGGTGATAGTAGTGATGATGATGATGCCGATGGTCACCATGGTGATGGTACAATGGTCATGATCATGATGATGANCAACATCCCAGAGTGTTACGTCTCCACAAGCATGTACTTTGTAAAGACATCAATATCAAGTCCAACTTTGAGATACAGGAAGATGAGATGAAAAGCATATACACTGCATGGTGATGTTCAGTATGTAAGCGCTCCAGAAGAAAACACAGCCACAAGGTCTATGGCTTGTCCACGAAACCTCTGTGAGGGCAACAACTGCAAACACCCACAGCCCAGGGTGGGCTGGTGGTGCGAGTGCCTCAAATCAGCCTGGCTGTGGGTTGTGTGATTCTCTGAATTGATGAAGAGCTCTAGGAAAGTTCTGAGCTGCACAGAGGACAGCTTCCCTTCTGTGCATATGGCAATTGCAGTCCTGAAAAGTCCAGTGAAGGATTTTAATAAATCCTGCAAAATCCAGGTGATGTTTATATGTAAAACAAAATGAAGACCTGGACTCGGATAATTCTAAACTTCTAGGACTAGCCAGCGACTAGCCAGCCACATGTGGAGCTTCACATATGCCACACAGGGTACATTAGCTTCCCCAGCCTGTGCCCATGAGAAGCTAATGGCATCCCTAGACATTGGAAAAACCCAAATGTACGTCTCACATTTCCAAACTGCCCCATGGGGTGGTGCCACCCCCATTAGAGCCACTGTGCTTGACTCAGATCCTCGAGGACCCTGTGTATGGTCCTTACATGTCATCTGCAGTACGGGGCCAAGCAAGCATGGAGGAGCCAAGCATGCATGCAGGTGTGGATAGATGGATACATGGATGGATGGAGAATAGGATGGAGAGAATGAAGGATGGATGGATATATGAATGGATGAAGAGAAGGAAGGATAGAAGGATGGATAGATGAATGGATGGAGAGATATATGGATGGAGGGAGGGAAGGAAGGAAGGAAAAGGGAAAGGGAAGGGAGGAAAGAGGGATGGAGAGAAGGAAGGAGAGAGGGATGGAGAGAAGGAAGGATGGATGGTTGGATGGATAGATGGAGAGTGGATGGATAGATGGGTAGGTGGGTGGACATGAGGACTGATGGCTCTTAAATAACCTCTGCCTGCAAAACCCTCAGGAACCTGCTGTCCAGCATTTGTTCTGAGTTTACCTTCTCTACCCTTCAGGCACAGTGGGCCTTTCCACCGCTAAGTGTGTTGGCAACACAGCGGGTGAAATCTTAGGCTGACTTTTGGAAGAACATTAAGTTGTTTAAGACTCTGAGGTTTTATTGTAGGCCAGTGGTTCTCAGCTAGGGCTGATTTTGCCCCGCCAGTGGGCATTTATAAATCCCTAGGGATATTTTTAGTTTTCACAAAGCAGGGGAGGGTGAACTGGCATCTAGTTGGTAGAGTCCACCCTGGGGATAAGCAGGGATGCTGCTATACATCTCTCAATGCCAGGGCAGCTCCCACATCAACGAATAATTCACCCATGTGGTTGAAAGTGCTGGGCTCGGGAAACTCTGCTGAAGGTGAGGAGCTGTATTGTTTCTTAAAAGCCACTATAGTGTGCATAATTGATCTTTGGAATACTGAAGACTGCAGAAAGATCTTTTGCGCCTCCAAAAGACAACAGACATGGGAGAGGCAGCTCCAGAGAGGAGCTCCGTGAGGAAGCTTCCTGAGGTGTCTTTAGAGCAGAAAGTGTGTTCTGTGTGTTGGATGTATCATTAGTATGATTATAGGTACTTATGTGAAGACACAGTTGTTCTATAAATGCAGCAAAGCTTCTGAGAATCATGGGAGAACTTCTCCTAGGGGTGAGCAAGTTAACATGCAGAGAATGAGAAACTTGGATTCACAATGGGGTAATAAATGGAAACTCGCTGCACAGAGAAGAGTTGCTGTTTTAATTTGTCAGAAAATTACTGAGTGGCAAAAGGGGCTTTGTACCAGAGTTCTCCTTTCAGAGCGTGAATTTTCCTTAAGAGAGCAAACCTGTGTTTACAGCATCCACCTGAAACAGAGAAAATGATAAGGACAAAGGACCGGTGTGGGGTTCACAGACAAGCCACAGTGTTGCTGTCACCACGGGGGCCCTTTTGGAGACAAGGAGGGGACGAGGCTGTGTGCTGCGTGGTGGCTGCAGTCTTACTCTTCCTCTTACCTGGGATGTGACCAACATCCCCAGTGACTTTCTCTGCCCACCTCTACCATCTCTGTCACCCTCTACTGTCTGTGGAGCAAAAGGGTGGCTTGTTTGATCCTCCTTCAAATAACTCTGTTAAAAAAAGACACTGGGGTAGAGAGAGCCAGAGATGTGAACAGACTATAGAGCCACCCTGAGAAATTCAACTCACAAAGCAGGTGAAATTTGATGTTGACTGTGAAGTGAGTGACAGCGGCAGGGATGATGACAATGGTGGTGGTAGTGATGGGGCACAAAGGTGACAGTGATTGGTGGTGGTGGCAAAGATGGTGATAGTAGTGATGATGATGATGCCGATGGTCACCATGGTGATGGTACAATGGTCATGATCATGATGATGATGCTGACAGTGCTGACACTGGTGATGGTGATGGTGATGGTGGTCATGATGGTGCTGACAGTGCTGACACTGGTGGTGATGATGGTGATGGTATGATGGTGATGGTCATGATGGTGCTGACAGTGCTGACACTGGTGGTGATGGTGATGCTATGACTGACCCTAGTGGTGTTGATGGTCATGGTCATTATGGTGATGGCAGTGCTGACACTGTGGTGGTGGTGGTGGTATGGTGATGGTCATGATGGTGATGACAGTCCTGACACTGGTGGTGGTCATGGTGGTGTTGGTCATGGTGATGATAGTGATGGCAGTGCTGACACTGTGGTGGTGGTGGTGGTGGTGGGTGGTGGTGGTATGGTGATGGTCACGATGATGATGAAAGTGCTGACACTGGTGTTGGTGGTGATAATAGAGGTTATGATAGTGATGATGGTGATAATGATTTTGATAGTCATAATGGTAATGATAATGACAGTGGTGACAGTAGTGGTACTGGTGGTGATGATGGTGATAATGGTAATGATAGTGATGGTGATAGTCATGATGGTGATGGGTGTAGTGGGGGTGATGAAGATGGTGATGATGGTAGCAGTGGTGACAATGGTGACAGTGGTGGTAGTGATGATGATAGTAGCAGTGATGGTACAGTAGTGGTGGTGGCAATGGGTGAAGCCCTGGCGGAGTCAGTGGAACAGTCCCTCATTCCTGCTCTACCCTTCAGTGAATGCACACTCTGCCCCACACACCTCATGGCTCTCAGCTCCTCCTGCTTCTCTTGTTCTTCCTACATCTGAGCTTCCGCCATCCCCACTTTTTTTTTTCTGGAGCCTGGCAATCTTGGCCCAGCCTCTGAGCCCTAGCATTCATTGTCTATTCTCTCTGAAGGCTTCTCATCCACACCTCCCCGCTGGCTGTCACCTTTTTCAGTCAGTTTGCAGCTCACACTGCCCTGGAGAGGCCCCAGTGGCCCCAGCGTGGTCTCTGCCTTCACGGGCTGGTGTTGCCTGGTGGCTGCTTTAGCTTCTTTAGGGCTTGTGTGGCCATCCCCTTCTCTAGAAGGTTGGCCCTATGGGAGTATCACTTAATCCCCGTTTTCGGTTCATGCTGGTCAAACACAAAGTTGCCAGTGAGAACCCTGACTCAGAGCTCTGTGTTCGCTTGTGGCGTTGGCCATGGGATTGGCCAGTGTTTGGCTGGCTGTGGGTCGCAGCCAGGAATGGGCACGACAGAGCAATGGTCAGAGGACCCCAACCCCGCAGCTCCCACCTGATCACAACTGCAGTTCTTCACTGGTCACGTATTGGTGTCATGTAGGGAGCCGGGGTGCCTGCACCCCCAGGACCCCAGTGTTGGCCATTCACCGGGCTCTTGGAGGATTCCTACAGCATCCGAGGCTGGGAAGCAGTGCCTAAAGGGGGATGCTCACAACCGGTGCAAGAGAAGTGGCCGAGGGAGGGCTGGAGAGCGGGAGGGACATGGTGAGGACACCATAGATGTGGGGTGACAAGGCTGACCTGTGGTACAGGGACCCTGTCTTCACCCTGTGAAGAACAACACAGTGATTTATGTTCTCATGTCTCTTCCTGTGGTTGTCCTTAAAGTACCAGGAGTTAGGCCAGGGCCTGGGAGGCAGAAATGATGCCCCCAGGCTCACATGAGCTCATTCGCAGCCTGAGTTAACCACTTCTCAGAAGGCAGCTCCTTGAACCCACACGCCACCCCAGGGCAGGAAAAGGGAGACAGAGCCTGTGACCTGCAGAAGTCTCACCACAGTACCTGATGAAGCTCCACAAGCTGACCCCAGGGCCGCAGGTACCCCCCACACCTGGGACCTCACACTCCAGGAACCAACGGCAGAGTGATGGGTTGCTAGATGTCTCGAGGCCCAAGCGGAGGCTGACAGCAGGGTCTGGGACCATGCATTGCCTATCAGCGGATATTCTCCCTTAGTAGAAATTCAATAAATGTTTGTTGAATGAATGTTCAAGGTGTAAAACTCAAGGAGAAAGGCTGTTAACAGGGGGCGCTTTGCCCTCGGCTAGCACATAATAAACACTGAATACCCGGGTGCCCGCTGTCAGACTTTTATTTATTTATTTATTTATTTATTTATTTATTTTTATTTTATTTTTTTTTTTTTTTGAGACGGCAGTCCGCTCTGCTCGCCCGGGCTGGAGTGCAGGTAGGCCGGATCTCGCTCACTGCAAGCTCCGTCCCGGGTTTAGCGCCTTCTCCTGCCTCAGGCCTCCCAGTAGCTGGGACTACAGGCGCGCGCCACCTCACCCGGCTAGTTTTTGTTATATTTTTAGTAGAGACGTTGTTTCCACCATGTTTAGCCAGGATGGTCTCGATCTCGTGACCTCTTGGATCGCCCGTCTCGGCTCCCAAAGCGCTCGCTGGGATAATTGGTGCCTCTGCTCCGTCCCTAAGGAAGGGAAACCTGCAATCATGTGAGCAGCTCATCCTGACAGCAGAATTTTGTAGCAGAGAAAGGGTGCTCTATCTCTTTAAGGAACACAGGTATGCTCAGGTGATCTGAGGGTGAGACCAGCTTCTCAGCTGGGCCCCAGAAACCTTGATGCCTGACCTCATTGGAGAGAATGGGGAGGTTTGGATCCCAGTTTTGCCCAACCAAAAGTGGGCAGTAGGGGGCCCCAAAGCCCCCGGACTCACCTGCTGCTGGAAGCAGCCTCCTTTTACAAGGGTCTGTGTTTGGGGATAACGGCCCTGGGCCAGGAGGTGGTTTGCTGAGGCTGCAAAGGCCAGGCTGCCCTGTCCAGGCATGCACAGAGGCATCCCTAAGTGCTGAGGTGGCACCCGTGGAGGAAACATATTGAGTGGGTGTCCTAGGAACCCTTGAGGGGCTGCAGAGCTGGCTGACTGTTCTGCAGAGAAGGAGCTCATGGTGGGAAAGGGAGCAGTGTGTGTTGAACTTGGCTTCAGGGTGGCAGCAGGCCTCTCAAGAGCTGGGGGTTTGACAAAGTCATCCATGGAGGTATCTGGCTCGATGCACGGCCCCAGCTATTCCGTGATTGTTGCTATGAATGATATTACTGTTATTCCCAGGTGGCCCTCTTGCCAGTGCAGGCTCTCTGCCTTGGCTCCATCAGCCCCTTTTAGGGCAGACCCCTCTCCCTGGGCTGCCCTGATGGCAGTATCCTGCTCCCATCTAAGCCCCTGTTTCCAGGGCCATTACCAGGGAGAATTTGCTGAAGACCAGGTTCCTAGTACAGGACTTGGTTGCATTTGTAGAAACTGATCTAAATTTGAACTTCTAAAATGATTGTTGGAACCTTCCCTTCCCCCAATTTTACACAAATTATTTTAAAGAGAATATTGGCAATCTAGGAAGCCATTTAAAAAAAAAAATGCAAAATCCCTAAGTCTGGAGTTTCAGGTGCATCCGCAAGAAAGACAGCGAGGAAGACAGCCTTATGCTTTCCCTGCAATTAAAAAGGATATTAAGAAAAGCGAAGGTTCGCAGACACTGTTTCTTAATTGTCAGTTGTGCAGGGTTAATGAACTACATTAGTTCACTGAGAAATAACATATTGACTGTCAGAACCTGCCGCAGCAGCAGTGAGGAGCCTCCCTAGAATATCTTTGTAGGAAATTAAAAGTGACTCGGCTTCTGCTGGAAGGAGGAGACTGAGGGGGCCCGCTCAGAGGCTTCTTTCTGAATGAGTGGGTTCAGGCAAGGGTGATACGGACTCGCTCCTGAGTCCAGGCGCGGATGCCTGAGAAATGCATCGGGACCCACGTGGGAGTGGGAGGGGAGGTGGCCTGCAGCGAGGGTGTGAGGGGGCGATTACATTTTTCCTGAACTGCTACTCTCTGGAATTGGTGCCTGTCCTCCTGTGTTATTTTCACATTTGTGAGGTTGTTCACTTAACCTGTGCACTGACCTGGAATTGTCCCCGACGGAGACGTGTGATGTTTGCAGGGGAATCTCACTGAACAAGCACTGTGTCTCTTTACACTTGACTAGCAAGTGATGAGAGAGGGATATTATTCAGTGCTTTGCTGCCCAAAGCACTGGAGTGCTGTGTACATTCCCAGGGCCACATGAAACCCAGTGGCAAAGTCCATCAAACATGAAGATGCCCATTAAAGATGGAGTTGACAAAAGGATTCCCACCTTTAATCCTCCCAGATCAGACTCCAGCACAGCACTCGTGTGAACTTAAAATTATTACACATCAGTAAGGCTTCTTGACAAGAAAGTTGTCAAGGGTGGATGGTAGCTGGATTAATGAATAAATCCAAAATCAGCCCAAGAATGGAAGGACTGTGGCTTTGCAAACCTGGCAGACGGAATGCATGATAAGAAGGGTATTTGAACCATCATCTCCCAGCCTTGCCAAAATCTTGTCACAAGTTAGAACTTTCTGCTGAAGTTCTGCGTTTATTTCACTGGAGTCCTCTATCTTAAGATTTCAGTGGTACAAACCAAGTGGAACTGGCCCTTCCCTATCTGGGGTGACCTGTGCATTGCATCCTCCATGAGGAAGGATGAGTCAAAGTAGTTGTGGATCTTCAGAGTGTGGAGGAGATTTGTTTATATGCAAACAATTTTTAATATAATTACAATTTATTCTCACCTGGTAAATCAAGGGGGTGTAGTAATCCTGAGGATTCCTGCATCATCTTCTGCCTGTACCAAAAATAACAAAATCTCTTAAAAGCTAAGTCATCCCATAGGCTTCCCACACCACTCACTCAGCTTGTGCCTTGCTCCTGAGCAGACCTGGATGCCAAGAGTCTCCCTCAGCTCTCTTCATGCTCTCAGCTGCTCCTCCCTCTCTGCCATGCCTTGGGGGACACTCCCAGCTCATTGGGGCTCCCCCCTCTCCCTCCTTCCCTAGGTTTCATTCTCCATCCGTGTTATTGGCCTGACTTTTTCACAATCCCAGGTCAGAATAGATCTCATCTTTGCTGGAAATATTTTTGTTGCTCTGAGGAAGGTTTACATCGTCCTCAGTAAAATCCTGCTGGAAAGGAGGGAGGTGGACGGTCAGCACCATGGGGTGGGCACCTCGCCAGCCAGAGTCTTCAAAGGGGACAAAGTAGGAGGGTAAAGATCAGGGCAGGCGGTGAAATGGTTTGACTGTGTCCTCATCCAAATCTCACCTTGAATTGTAATAATTCCCCACGTGTCAAGGGCAGAGCCAGGTGGAAATAATTGAACAATGGGAGTGGTTTCCACCATACTGTCCTCATGGCAGTGAATACGTCTCATGATGTCTGATGGTTTTATAAATGGGAGTTTCCCTGCACAAGCTCTCTCTTGCCTGCTGCCATGTAAGACATACCTTTGCTCTTTCTTTGTCTTCCTCCGTGATTGTGAGGCCTCCCCAGTCATGTGCAACTGTGAGTCCATGAAACTTCTTTTATAAATTGCCCAGTCTCAAGTATGTCTTTTTTGGCAGCATTAGAACAGACTAATACAGGTGGGCACCAGGGCAGGAGCAGGCAGGCAAGGCCCCAAAGTAACAGCAACAAAGGAAGAAAATCCAAGCAGATCCCTACAGAGGAAGAGTGCTGTCAACACCAAAAGACCAAAGTTCAACCAAATGAGGTCTCTGTCAGATGCCCCATGTACAAAACTGGTGAGACTTTTCACACAAAGATGCCTGGGACTCTAACCCAGCCTCAGGAGTGGACTCAGAATCCTGGGAATCAGGATCTGTCCACCATGCATGCTTTCACTGCAGCGTTGTGCAGGGCACTGAATCAGGGGTTGGCCCCACCAGCGGTTCCCCAAGCAGTCAGTCAGGAGTGAAGACAATGGCTTCAGATGCGCATAGATGGGTCCTGGGGGAGAAGGCTGAGGGTCTCACGTTGAATCCCATCCTATGTAAGTCACAGCACGAGACCTGTAAAAGAAAAATTGCACCAGGGCAGTCAAATGGGCCGGGAAGGCTTTATTCAAGACTGTTGCAACAGGGGAGAGAGACTGAACTCAACTCCACTGAAACAAAAGGCGGGAGGGATTTTCAGCACTGGGTGAACTGGCAGAAAGGATAGGAGGATGCTAGGGAAGATGGTCCCTGTGATTAGGCCATCAGGGGATCAAGGAGGTCAGTGGCCAATGGTCAGGAGGAAACCTATCAAATGTAGTCACACTGAGCAGAACACTGAGGCTGTCTTGGCCCCAGGGAAATGACAGAGGAAGGGTCTGAAGTTATACCTACCTCTCTGACAGTAGCTCCTAGCTAATGACCCTCTCCTCAGCAGTTCAGGTGCATACTAATGTGGTCACTGTCCATAAGCTTATGGTTCAGGTAGAATTAGTGGGGTTAGGATTTTTCTTCTGTTAAACTTGTTGGTTTGGTATGTTTCACTTTCTAGGAAACCTGGCACATCGGGGCTCTGGCTGGTGTTGGGAAGGAGGTGCTGGGGGCTGGGCAAACCCTGCTGCTACAGATGCAGAGAGGGGTACAAAAGGAAGGTCACAGTATTACCTTTAAACAATCCCAACAAGTTTATTTCCAGGTACAGTTATTATGGCTGTAATCCTGCTAATCTGCATTTTGAATCCAGATTGAATATAAAGAGCGAGTGTTTGGAGTCTGTTCTAGGCTACGACTGGGTGGTAGGAGACGAGAAGTTAATGCTGCTCCTATGATTCATTTGAGAAATGACAGTCTAATGCCTGGCTATAGACCAGAATAGCTTCGTTTATCATTACCTCTGAGGGTCCTGCCTGCTGACGGGCTGAGACATCATCTTGCTTTTGCACGCAGCACTTGGTCCCTGAATAGTGACTAATACTAGAGAAGGTTAATTGATTTGGGCAATTTTGGACACAGATGCTCTCCCTGGATCTTTCGAGTTGAGGCTAGAGCAGCCAGCTGGACTGTGAGGTCTCTGGGATCTGGTCCTATTAACAGCCTGGTAGCTAACATAGGTGTCTCTGCTGTTCCAGGACTGAGACACACTAGCAGAGCCCAGGTCCCCTCCTAAGCAAGAGTGAGCGCTCTTGCCAGCATCCACTGGGGGAGGTGGAGGGACAGGGCTTGTCATCCACTGTGGACTTGGAGCTGTTACCAAACTAATTTTCACTGAGAACAAAGAAGCCGGCTTCAAAACTGAGAGCCCAGTGAGAAGAATGGCTCTTTTTATCCAGGTCATGCATTTTACATTTTCCCTGTTTAATAAGCTAAAAGCCTGAAAATGCCAAATTTGGATCTTTTATTAAGCAGGCCCTAAAAGTGCACACAGGCCTTATAAAGTGTGTGCGAGTCTTATATGCCTTCACATTTAAAAGATGTGTTTGAACATCCCAGGTGACCCCACACAGGGACTTTGATCTGGCATGCAGAATGCTGGAAGGGCAAAGTATTGTGTACCTTTCTGTCCCTCTGGGAACAAGGAAGGGATCTGCCAGAGAAGTTGCTGGAGAGTCGGCATTTTGATTATATGAGAATAGCTAACCTGCTGCTTTCCAATTTTTAGCATAGCATCCAGGAAGAATGGGATTTCTGTTGGAATTATGCGTAAAAAAAATTTCCAGGGAGGTTTGATAATGGGGGAGGAAGAAGTGGATGTTGAACCTGGGATTTTTTTTTTATTTTAACTTACCCAATTTTCTCTCTTCACACATGTGAAATGTTTTCTAGCAAATTTCTAATGTATGTTTTTATGCATGATAATCAAGTTTTACTTATATTATCTTAAAAAGATTGTTCTTGGTGTGGTGAGGCTCTGCAGGAGGGATAGTGCCTAGCACCTCTCTGTAAATTGTATGGATGTATTGATTTTATGTAGAGACGGCTAAATGCATCCGAAGGGAATTGCATCTTGGTGGACATATGTTTGAACTGTTGTCAGTAGTGAAGGTAAATGGCTGTATTTTAATTTTGAATCTTTATCTCTTGGTTTTTGTTGTTGTCAATCCTTGCCAATAATTTCGAACTTGATCTTCATTTGTGCGCAAGTTTCATGCTTGCAAAGGTTACTTTCAATTTCGACTCTAGGGAATTGTTAGAAATCATAAACCAGAAGAATTGATTCCTGAATCTTGTATATTATTTTGCAGGGTATAAATGTGACTTTTTTTTTTTTTGTCAGGGTGACGGGGGGGATACAGTTTTACTTTCTAATGTTCTCCATCGGACAGTTTCCAAATTACTTTGCCTGCCATGGGTTCAGAAATGAAGAAACCATCTTGTTTGGAATGGCCAGGCAATGAGATTAAATATCCCCTTGGACATTCTTTCATTTTGAGAATGCATCAGCATTTAGCTCACCATGTGGATTGCATGGAATGTGCTCCTGTGCACCCAAGGAGATGTGGATTTCCATTTATTTCTCACTGTGGCTGCCCTTGTACTACAACAGCCAGCTGAAAATGGAAAGGTTTAGTCAGGAATTTACAAAGAACCAAGCAGAGTCTCTTTTTAGATATGCCCAAACATCAGACTGTTTGATTCAAATGTTTTTTAAGCTTCTCTCCAGATGTTTGACAATATGTGAGCACAGCTGGTTTGTCTTCACCAAGACAGGCGGCTTTGCTGCAGTCTTGTTAGAGAATGTTTTCTCTTAACATGCTAAGAAGGAAAAAGGGCTGGACACCCATTGTAATAACAGCGCGCATAGCAGGTGCATCACATGACTAAAAGAAGAAATACATAACACGTGACTCAGTACAATCCCAGAATTACCATCTGGGACTGACAAACTTGTTTCACACGAAAGAGGCTGCAGTGCCTCATTTTGGTTCTGGTGCATTAAGAATTCATTCTTTCCTGGCTGGGCATGGTGGCTCATGCCTGTAATCTTAGCACTTTGGAAGGCCATGGTGGGTGAATCACTTGAGGCCAGGAGTTCAAGATCAGCCTGGGTAACATGGCGAAACTCTGCCTCTACCAAAAGTATAAAAAAATAACTGGGCATGGTGGCATGCATCTGTAGTTCCAGCTAATCAGGAGGCTGAGGTGGGAGGATCACTTGAACCCGGGAGGCAGAGGTTACAGTGAGCCAAGAACGCACCACTGCACTCCAGCCTGGGTGACAAAGTGAGACGCTGTCTCAAATAAATAAATAACAAATAATCCATCCTCTCCTGGCAGGTAAGACTGAGGGCAGGGGTGGGGGCAACCAAACTGTAGTTTCTTAATAGTTGCTGAAAGCATTGGTTCATCTAAGATTCCTGTCTTGGCCTCTTTTTGTCCCAAAAAAGCAGTGGTGTTCTCACTGGTTTTAATAGTCGCCATTTTATGTGTGTTCACTGTGAGCCAGGGTTTTTAATAAACCATTGCAAACATTATTTCAGTTAGTTCCTGTACACTACTGATGAGGAAGTTTGAAATCATCTCTCTTTCACAGATGAAGAAGCTGGCCTCAGAGTGGGAGTTTCCTCACATGCAGTCACAGACCTCATTAGTACAGATTCTCAAAGCCATCACCTGCTTCCTTAAATCAAGCCTACATCAAATGAATAAACAGCAGTGAAGAAAGTCTTCCACATTTCAGTTCACTGCACTGACATTTGTTAATCACTTACTACCTATCAGCGTTCCATTTGGGTTGGTTCTTTTTGAAATGTTCCATAGAAGCATCTGATTCTCAGCACTCTGAATTCTTTGGGGGACTCTGTGGCCATTTCTCTGAAACATGTGTCTTGAGTGTGATAAGTAATAGTACATTCTGGCAGGACATGGTGGCTTACACCTGTAATCCCAGCACTTTGGGAGGCCAAGGCAGAAGGATCTCCTTGAGGCCAGGGGCTTGAGAACTAATATGTCCCCTTCCATCCATGTCCTCACTCTTTATGCTGCCATTGACAAATTCTACATAACATAATTACACTTGCTGCTGCCCAAAAGAACGGAAGACCTTCTTATTCAGGAAAAGTCTGTGGTTCTTAATCAGTGATGCTTTCTCCATATCCATCATCTTTATGGTTTATCTGGAAGTAGACAACTACAGAGTTAGAGGGGACATTCCTGAAGATCACCTTCACTACTGACACCAATTTCAAGTTCAAGGATTCCCCAGACCACCCTTGGAGGAGGACTCACGGAACTGCTGAAAGCTGTTATACTCATGGTTACCATTTATTACAGGGAAAGGACCTCAGTTAAAATCCGCCGAGGGAAGAAGTGGCACAGGGTGGTGTCAGAAGCGCACCAAACATGGAGTTTCTGTCGTCCTCTCCCCATGGAATCAAGAAAGTGTTATTCTCCCAGCACGAAGTGTGGTAGTGTATGTGGAATGTTGCCAGTGAAGGAGGCTCACTAGAGCCTCCATGTCCACAGTCCTTATCTGGGACTCCATCACCGAGGGGTGATTGATTGCCCATGTGGCTGACCCAAGTCTCAAATCTCCAGCCCTTCTGGTGGCCGACTGATTCCATATGACCCAAACCTCCACCCCACACCACACTGTTACTATCCAGCTGGCCCGAGGTGCCCAGGGAAATAAATACACTGCCATCAGGAACGACATTCTAAGGGCTTAGAAATGGCCTCTCCCAGGGCCAAAGGCAAGAACCAGACCTCTCTTTGGGTAAGGTTAAATTCCTTCTGTCTTTCTTTCTCTTTCTTTGATTTAAAACTTTTTTTTTATTTTTTGTTTTCTGGGTACGTAGTGGGTATATATATTTTGGAATACGTGAGATATTTTGACATGGGCATGCAGTGTGTAATAGTCACAGGTAAATAAGGTATCCGTCACCTCAAGCATTTATCTTTTGTATTCCAAACAATCCAGTTATATTCTTTTAGTAATTTTAAAATATACAATTAAATTATTGGTGACTGTAGTCACCCTGCTGTGCTATCAAATAGTAGGTCTTATTCTGACTGCTTTTTTGTACCCATTAAACATCCCCACTCCCCTCTGCCAGCCTGCACTACCCTTCTCATCCATCCTTCTGCTGGTAACCATTCTTCTACTCTCTGTCTCCGTGAGTTGAACTGTTTGAATGTTTAGCTCCCAGAAATAAGTGAGAACATGCAATATTTCTCTCTCTGTGCCTGGCTTATTTCACTTAACATAATGATCTCCAGTTCCATCCATCTTATTTCAAATGACAGGATCTCATTCTTTTTTATGGCTGAATAATACTCCATTGTGTATAGGGACCACATTTTCTTTGTCTGCTCATCTGTTGATGGACATTTAGGTTGCTTCCAAATCTTGACTCTTGTGAATAGTGCTGCGAGAAACATGGTAGTGCAGATGTCTCTTTGGTTTCCTTTCTTTTGGGCATGTACCTAGCTGTGGGATTGCTGCATTAGGTGATAGCTCTATTTTAGTTTTTTGAGGAACCCCAAGTGATTCTCCATAGTGGGTGTACTAATTTACATTCCCGCCAACAGTGTATGAGGGTTCCCTTTCTCCACATCCTTGCCAGCATTTGTTATTGCCTGTCTTTTGGACTTTTGGATAACAGCCATTTTACCTGGGGTGAAATGATATCTCATTGTAGTTTTGATTTGCATTTCTGTGATGAGCAGTGATATTGAGCACCTTTTCATGTATCTGTTTGCCATTTGTACATCTTCTTTTGAGAAATGTCTATTCTGGTCTTTTGCCCATTTAAAAAATCAGATTACTAGATTTTTTCCTATAGAATTGTTTGAGCCTTTTATATATTCTGGTTACTAATCCCTTGTCAGGTGAGTAGTTTACACATATTTTCTCCCATTCTGTGGGTTGTCTTTTCGCTTTATTGACTGTTTCCTTTGCTGTGCGGAAGCTTTTAACTTGATGTAATCCCATCCATTTTGCTTTAGTTGCCTGTGCTTGTGGGTGTTATTCAAGAAATCTTTGCCCAGTCCAACGTCCTGGAAAGTTTCCCCAATGTTTATTTTAATAATTTCATTGTTTGAGGTCTTAGATTTAAGTCTTTAATCTATCTTAATTTGATTTCTGTATATGGCAAGAGATAGGGATCTGGTTTTGTTCTTCTGCATATGAATATCCAGTGTTCCCAGCACCATTTAGCGAAGAGGCGGTCTTTTCCTCAGTGTGTGTTCTTGGCACCGTTGTCGAAAATGTGTTCACTGAAGGTATGTGGATTTGTTTCTGGGTTATCACTTCTGTTCCATTGGCCTATGTATCTGTTTTATGCCAGTAACATGCTATTTTGGTTACTATAGCTTTGTAGTATGATTTGAAGTCAGGTAATATAATTCTTCCAGTTTTGTTCTTTTGCTCAGGACAGCTTTGACTATTCTGGGTCTTCTTTGGTTCTATATACATTTTAGGATTCTTTTTTCTATTTCTGTGAAGAATGTCATTGGTATTTTGATAGGGGTTGCATTGAATCCATAGATTGCTTTGGGTAGTATGGACACTTTAATGATATTTCTTTGTCTCATCTAGAGACATGGAACATCTTTTCTTTTTTGTGGCCTCTTTTCTTATCAATGGCTTATAGTCTTTATTATAGAGGTCTTTTACTTCTTTGGTTAATTCTTAGGTGTTTTATAGCTATTATAAATGGAATTACTTTATTGATTTCTATTTCAGATTGTTCACTGTTGACATATAGAAATGCTACTAATTTTGCATGTTGATTTTGTATCCTGCAACTTTACTGAATTTGTTTATCAGTTGTAATCACTTTTGGTGGAATCTTTAGGTTTTCCAAGGATAAGATCATGTCATCTGCAGACAAGTATAATTCGACCTCTTCCTTTTCAATTTGGTTGCCCTTTATTTCTTTCTCTTGTCTAATTGCTGTAGCTAGGAACTCTAGTACTGTGTTGAAAAGAGTAGTGACAGTGGGGCTCCTCATCATGTCCCAGATCTTAGAGGAAAGACTTTCAGGTTTTTTTTTCTCATTTGGTATGATACTAGCAGTGAGTCTGTCATATATGGCTTTTACTATATTGAGGTATGTTTCTTACATACCAAGTGTTTTAGGGTTTTCTTAATCATGAAGGGATGTTGGTTTTATCAAATGCTTTTCAGCATCAACTGAAATGATCATATGGTTTTGTCCTTCACTCAGTTGATATATCACATTGATTGATTCGTGTATGTTGAACCATCTTCGCACCCCTGGGATAAATACCACTTGATCATGATGAATTATGTTTTAATGTGCTGTTGAAATTGGTTTGCCAGTATTTTGTTGAGGATTTTGCATTAATATTCATCAGGGATATTGGTTTATAGGCTTTCTTTTTTTAATGTGTCTTTGTCTGGGTTTAGTATTAGGGTAGTACTGGCCTCACATAATGAGTTTGGAAGTATCCCCTCCTCCTCTGTTTTCAGAATTTTTTGAGTAGGATTGATATTAGTTCTTTAAATATTTGGTAAAATTCAGCAGTGAAGCCAGTGGGTCCTAGGCTTTTCTTTGCTGGGAGACTTTTAGTATAGCTTTGATCTTATTACTCATTATTGATCTGTTAAGATTTTCTTCATAGGCCGGGCGCGGTGGCTCAAGCCTGTAATCCCAGCACTTTGGGAGGCCGAGACGGGCGGATCACGAGGTCAGGAGATCGAGACCATCCTGGCTAATACAGTGAAACCCCGTCTCTACTTAAAATACAAAAAAAAACTAGCTGGGCGAGGTGGCGGGCGCCTGTAGTCCCAGCTACTCGGGAGGCTGAGGCAGGAGAATGGCGTAAACCCAGGAGGCGGAGCTTGCAGTGAGCTGAGATCCGGCCACTGCACTCCAGCCTGGGTGGCAGAGCAAGACTCCGTCTCAAAAAAAAAAAAAAAAAAGATTTTCTTCATGATTAAATATTGGTAGGTTGCATGCATCTAGGAATTTATATCTTTCCTCTATATTTTTCAATTTATTGTCATACAGTTGCTCATAGTAGCCACTAATGATCCTTTGCATTTCTGTGTTATCAGTTGCAATGTCTCTTTTTTCATCTC
>NW_016810038.1:448917-469426 GCF_001698545.2 Rhinopithecus bieti | reverse complement strand
AAAAAAAAAAAAAAAAGATTTTCTTCATGATTAAATATTGGTAGGTTGCATGCATCTAGGAATTTATATCTTTCCTCTATATTTTTCAATTTATTGTCATACAGTTGCTCATAGTAGCCACTAATGATCCTTTGCATTTCTGTGTTATCAGTTGCAATGTCTCTTTTTTCATCTCTGATTGTATTTATTTGGGGCTTCTCTCTTTTTTTCTCAGTCTGGCTAAAGGTTTGTCAATTGTGTTTATCTTTTTTAAAACCCAGCTTTCATTTCATTGATTTTTTTGTGTTTTCTTTATTCAATTTTATTTATTTTTGTTCCGATTTTTATTATTTCCTTACTTCTAGTAATTTTGGGTTTGGTTTTTTCTTGCTTTTCTAGCTCTTTAAGATGCATTGTTAGGTTGTTTATTTAAAGTTTTTCTACTTTGTTAATGTAGGTGCTTATAGGTATAAACTTCCCTCTTAGTACTACTTTTGCTGTATTCCATAGGTTTTGCTATGTTTTATTTCCATTATAATGTTTCAAGACATTTTTCAATTTCCTTGTTAATTTCTTCATTGTCCCACTCGTCATTCAGGAGTATAGTGTTTAATTTCCATGTGTTTGTACAGTTTCCAAAATTCTTCTTTTATTGATTTCTAGTTTTCAATTGTGGTCAGAGAAGATACTTGATATTATTTAATTTTTTAAAATGTTTTAAGATTTTTGTGACCTTGTTTTGTCATCTATCCTTGAGGATGATTCATGTTCTGAAGAGAAGAATGTGTATTCTGCAGCCATTGGATGATATGTTCTGTAAATATTGATTAGGTCCATTCGTCTATACTGCAGATTAACTGACATTTCTGTTTACTTTCTGTCTGGAAGATCCATCCAATGCTGAAAGTGGCTGTTGAAGTCTTCAGCTGTCATTGTATTGAGGTCTCTCTTTCTCGTTAGCTCTGATAATATTTGCTTTAGATAGCTGGGTCATCCCTTGTTGGGAGCATATATATTTATAATTATAGCTGCTTGCTGAATTGACCCCTTTATCACTGTGTAATGACCTCCTTTGTCTCTTCATACAATTTTTTTCTTGAAATCTATTTTGTCTGATGTAAATGCAGCTACTCTTGCTCTTTTGGTTTCCAATGACATGGAATATCTTTTTCCATTCTTTTATTTTCAGTTTATGTTTGTCTTTATAGTGGAGTGTGTTTCTTGTAGGCAGCAGATCATTGGGTCTTGCTTTTTTATCTATTCTGTCTTTTGATTGGAGAATTTAATCCATTTTCATTCAATGTTTGATAATTATTGATATCAATAATTGATAATTATTGATAAGTTATACTTACTCCTGACATTTTATTAGTTGCTTTATGGTTGCTTCATGGTATTCTTTTCCTTCTTTAGTTGCTTTCTGTCTTCATTTTGGTGAAGGTGAATTCCTGTGATGATATGTTTCAATTTCTTGCTTTACATTTTTTGTCCATCCATTGAATGTTTTTTGATTTGAAGTTTTCAAATATTACCTTATAACCCACTATTTTAAACTGATAACAACTTAACACTGATTGTACAAACAAATTGTCTGCCTAACAACTTGACGGTCAGAATGAAGTTTGAATAAATGCATAGTTTTGAGTTTTGCCACTTCTTGGGAGGCCTCATTATTAATTTAGTTTTTTGTGAGTTGTTCTGCTAACTACAAATTTGATTAATTTTTTCAGCAAAAATACTGCTGAATGTATGTGGAATTTTACATTGGTCTGCTTTTTAGTCAAATATGAATAATCTATTCTCATTTTGCTAAAAAACAGGCTTAACCAGCCCTCCACAAAATTAGATTAATTGGTAAAACTTGTTTTACCTAATGTTCTTTCAATTAAAACTGTTATGTGAAGTTGGTGGACTATACCCAACCGTAGTTCTGGGTAGGCTGTACTCTGGTTGGCCAGGGGAGGGAGGTGAGGGGAGGAGGAGGGGAGGGAGGGGAGAAAGGGGAGGGGATTGAGTCCTGATCCATACTGTTTTGCCAATTACCAATGGTGTATTTTGTGATCTATTCAAGCTACCAACATTACATCATCGAATGTGGAGTTGAGAAGAAATGAAAATAGCACATTATAATATTTCTATCCCTCAGATATAATAAGTCAAAATAACGTCTTTAGCAAGATAAAAATAAGGTCGTAAAATAATTCTGAAGTGAGAAATTATGAGTATTCCTCACCTTTGTCTTAATACGATGTATTAATTACAGTTTTCTACAGGTTAGTTTTTATCTGTGGTTATGTTTAACAACAAGCAGGCAAATTTTTGGATCCTTAACAGCAGGCTCTGGTGAGTCTGCAGGAGCCTGCCATAGCTCTGCTGGCTATGCCCCACCTAAGAAGGCTGTGACCAGAGAGCTTACAAGCCTCTCCAATGGAGAGCTGCATATCATCCTGTTTTATCTCAGCCAGCACATTGTTTTCTCCAACATTGGGTCTTCATTTCCAAAACAACCTATTTAAGGAGCTCACATTTTAACCAATAGAACCATAATTTAATTCATAAGCAGAAAGTTGAATTTCTGGTTCATTTAGCAGTTTGCTTAGAATTCTGGGTTCTATGATCTGGGTTCTATGATCTGGGTTCTATGATCTGGGTTCTATGATCACATACCCCTCCTCTTTTTACAGCCATGTCAAGATAGAAGGGTGATTTTGGTGATCAGCTGTGGATGAATAGCCAGGGATAAGTCTTGTTTCCTTGCCTATTTCAATGTATACTAGTTAATATATTTATGATGCTTCTTCCTTGATTCTGCTGTAAGGAAAACACCGTGGGATTGTAGACAACTCTGGTTTGCTATAAACATCCAGGCTGTTCTGCTGACAGCTACAGATGATGAGTTTAAACTTATTCCACTCTCTGGGTATTAGAAAACATCCACTCGATGAGATATTCTTTTGTCATGGAATAGGACTTTTTTTTTTTGAGATGGAGTCTCACTCTGTCACCCAGGCTGGAGTGCAGTGGCGCAATCTCAGCTTACTGCAACCCCCACCTCCCTGGTTCAATCAATTCCACTATTTCAGCCTCCTGAGTAGCTGGGATCACAGGCGCGCAGCACCACTCCCAGCTAATTTTTTTAAAAATTTTTTACTTTTAGTAGAGATGGGGTTTCACTGTGTTGGCCAGACTGATCTCAAACTCCTGACCTCAGGCATTCTGCCCATCTCCGCCTCCCAAAGTGCTGGGATCACAGGCGTGAGCCACTGCACCCCGCCGGAATGGTACATTATTATTGGTGTTCTTTGATACAAAAGAAATGTAGTACCATCAGGGTAGTAAATATCATTGATTCACGTGGGCTTGAAGAGATGCTGTAATATTTTTTAGATTATTAAGAAGGCTCTACTTAAACAGGTGAATTTTTATAATCATTGTGCCATGGGTGATTTAAGCAACCAGACCCTTTCTTTAAAACATAATTACAATTGCTTTCAACATATTTTTTTTAATTCTTTTTTCTCCTTTTCCATTTTTGATACTGCCAAGGGCATTTTTATATGTTCTATTAAGAAAATCCCTGCTGTGGCAGACGCTAGCAGCAAACACTCTAGAGCTGTCTGTTGTTTCTGCCTTGGATGAGATTTTATAGCATTATTGAGCATTTCAGAACATTATATCAGAAGTACACGCTGCAGAGTTTGGTTGTAAACTTAAGGTTTTCATTGCCATTTTAGAAACCTGCTTCCTAATATAATTTACTTTCAGTATCTGAAAATATTAAAAGACCCAAAGCAAATAAAACAAGAGCAGTATCTTTCTATTCAGTTTTGATTTGTGATGCCTTTTGATTATGGCAATCCCACATAATTAATAATGTGCTTTAGTTGAGAATCCTGCATTATATAAGCTAGCTATGAAATTCACTGTACAAAAGGGGACATGTGTTATACTTTTTTTCTCTATAGTTATTTTGAGCACAGTACCAAAAAGCACTAATAAAAATGTAGTGTGTCTGTTGACTTTGTATCTGGAGAATAAAATCAGCCAAACCACAGGGATGGAGTGAAGAAGTGCCCCCTCCTACCAACCCCAGCCCCGCTCCAACTTAGTTTCCTTCAAATGCCCGGACATGAAATTCTGATCCACCAAAAATGACAGTGTCTAGAAATCTGAGTGTTCTGAACTAGAATCCTCACTGACCCTGCCTCCAGCCTCCTCCACCACTTTCTCCCCCATGGAATTTACCTTCCCATCTCTCTCCCTCCCCTCCCTCCTTCCCTCCTTCCCTTCCACTCCCTTCCCTCCCCCCATTCCCTCACTGTCTCTCCTTCCCTCCCCTCCTTCCCTTTCTCTCTCTCCTTCCCTCCCCTCTCTCCTTCTCTCTCCCTCCCTGTCCTTCCCTTCCCTCCCTCTTTCTCTCTGTCTCTCCTTGTCCCTCCCTCCTTCCCTGTCTCTCTCTCCCTGTCCCTCCCTCCCTCTCTCTCTCTCCTTGCCCCTCCTCACTCACCTGCCTCTCCTCTCTCTCTTCCTCTCTCCCTCCACCTCTCTTCCCCCTACCCCACAACTGTGGACTCTGAGACATAGGATCTGAGCTTCATGGCTTAAGGTAAACCTTATTCCCATCTTCATGGCAATCTAAAAATGCACATGCAGTTGCTGGTTGATCACGATCTACAAATGAACACCACTTGTGAGATAAATTCAGTGTGTTTTTATACTAATTCTGAAAGAAGTCTTTCTTGGACAGTATGGTTTTGCATCTGCCCATGAGTGTTGCAGCCAAAGGCAGAATTTCAGCTAATGCCGGAATTAGCCTCAGGAATGTCACAAGTTCTAGGCCAGAGTGAGCCTCTAGAACACCAGAAGAGATCTGCACGCGGTCACCACTAGACCAGTCCTATCGGACGCACAGGAATAACAGTAGTGGTGACATAGGCCACCTAAACCGCGAGCTTAATGCGAGTTAATGAGGACACTCGATGGTTCTCCTTTGTTGGAATACTAATCAGAGTGAAAATCAGCCATATCGTTTTCCCATTCAATTTCACGCTGATTCAAGTTTTAATTTTATCGGAGTTTCCTTGAGTTCTTACCCCACAAATATTTTGGTAATTTCAGTCCTACATTAAGCTCTGAACTAAGCCCCTGGAAAGTGAGGAGGCATGAGCCCTGGTTCCTGTCCTTGGGAGACGGAAGTCAAAGCCAATGTTTGCAGGATGTTTCCCGCCTGCCAGACTCATCTAGAAGTGTGTGTGCACGTGTGTGTGTGTGTTCTAAACATATGTGTGGTCTGAACATATGTGTATTTTTTCTAAACGTAGACACAACACATAACACACATTTATATCCATATGTATCCATTTAATCCTCACAACAGTGCTATGGGGTAGGTTGTACATTACAGCTCTGGAACCTGGGGCTGGAGAGATGAAGGAAGTCCCCAGTGAGACACGGGTGGAGAGCAGGAGCATCAGCCCCCACACCTGGCTTCAGAGCTGCTCACCCCGCCCCCCTTCAGGCCTTCTGTGTAGCTGAAGAGCTCTGCATTTCAGTGTTAGGCTGGGCGAGACAAGCCAGTAATTTTCACACTATTACATCTATCGCTGGGAACTTTTCTCAACCAAAACAACGTTCCTGAATAGGGTTGAAAGGACACGACTGGGGACAGGACATCTGTGCATGGATCCCAGGAATACTGGCACAGGCTGCTCCATATGTCTGTCTGGGCTACTGAGGTGGGATGGGTCCAAGTCCAGTCAGGAGGACAGGATCACACCTGCTACTGTTACGGAAAGAGTTGAATGCAGGAATCTGCGTTCAGGTATTAGAAGACCAGAGAAGCCCCGGGAGAGACGGGGAGCCCAGCCACAGTTGACAAAGGCAGGCAGGGGCGTCTATCAGCTCGAGGGACAGAGCCGGGGGCCGGGGCTGCCTGCAGGGGCCAGGGCGGATGTGTGGACACTGCAGGGGATGCAGCCTGAGGCCAAGAGACAGGGAGAGATGCCTGGTCCCTGCCTCCCCATGCCTCTGCCCACCAGCGGAATCCTGTGGGCAGGGAAGCCACGCAGTATGCCTGGAGGGCCAGCTCCTTGCACCACGGTCCGGGGCAAGAGGAGTCCTATGGTCAATGGGCAAATGCAGTGCAGGGGGGCAGCGAGAACCAGATTTCATTCCGATGGTGGAGACATGGGCCGGGAACGAGGGAGGAATTAGGATGATGGTCAGGAACGTAGCTGGGCCAAAGGCAGGTGTTGTCCAGATGGCAGACCTGTGCCCATGTACAGGGAGCAGAGGAACTGGCAGAAATGAAGCTTCATGATGGGTAGCTGCAGGGATGCATGCCAATCCAGGCCAGGAATCGAAGACAGAAGAGATGGAGGGGCTGTGCTTCCTGCAGAGCGTGGAAGAAGGTCCACCCAGGTCAAGAGTGTGCAGGCGTGGGGAGCGACGAAGTATGAAGACCGCACCTCCCCGCTCAACGGGAGCCCCTCCCGTGAGCATGCCTGGACCCGCACTGCCCAGTCCTGGCCTAGCCACATGTAGCTGTTTAGATTTCAGTAACAAATTAAACACAGTGAAACGGTTACTTTCAGTCACATCACCTACGTTTCAAGCGCCCAATACCCACGTGGCCAGCGGCTACCCTCCTGGGCTGGGTGGGCGTCACCATCCCCATGGTTGCAGGAAATCCTGTGGACCACACTGCAGGAACCGGTGTCTTCCTGGCCTCACCAGGCTTGGCGTGACCGAGGGCGCAGGGCCACGTTTGGACCATAGGCACATTCCACGCCCTTCCATTGGGAAGAAGGTTCTAATCTAACAATGAGATTTCAAGTTCAGTCAAACTGAGCCCCGCCTGGCCTTGTAAAATCTTAGACATTTGGGGTGAGATTTAGGAGAGAGATGTTGCTGCGCTGGTGTGGCTGTGCCATCCCGCCTTCCTTGAGCTCAGTCTGCTCCCAGCGGACGCCTGTGCATCCTGCGGTTGACACACAGCAAACCTGCTGATCACAGCCGTGGTCTTCCCGCAGGAGCCCGTTCGTGGGGCAGCTTTCCCTCCTTCCAGCCCATTGTTCATAAAAGAGATGGTGTATCTTTCCCCTGAGGGAGAATGACCTCCTCTTGGAACAGCTCGTGACCCCGTTGCTGGGTGAATGCTCTAAAAGGTAGCGTTCTCAAGCAGAACCTTCTCATTCTGTAGAAGGTTTCATGGGCTGAGAAATCATCCTTCTCTCTCCGTCGTACACACAGACGTAGAGCTTTTGTTGTGGAAAATAAGATACCAACACAGTTTATGAGATGTAAATATAACTTCTGTAAGATGGGAGTCTGAAGCTGTCTCATCACGTGAGGAGTGACATTCCACCAGTCTACTGGCAGGGATCGTAGCTGCTCAGGGTCCAAAAATATGCCTCTAAATTGGGAACTGTGAAAATGCCACCCCACACAACAAAGACGAGACTCCCCCAAAGGGTTCTAGACGCCACCTGCTCTGCTGACCCATGAGCGTGGGGTGCGCAGCAGAGCGAGAAGGCAGGAAGAGGAGATGCTAGGAGCTGTCGTCTCCACCAGAACAGAAACGATCGGGAGGCCTGGGTGGCACTGGGAGCCCCGTCTCTAGCAGCAATGGGTGTGTATCCTCATAACTGGCTCTGAAGTAGCACCTGGCTTGGGGACACTGGTTTACTTGCGGAGCAGTGAGGTTTCTGGTCAGCATGACGTAAGTTTGGACAAAAAATGGATCTAGTTCGGATGTTTAACCAGGCAGGGCGAACTCTGCTTGTCATCCAACAGAGAATAACACATGTGTGTCCAGGTAGCACATCTGTGCATGTTACTATTGTCTACCACAGTGTGAATGTGCCATCCATGTGTCGACTAACTTCTGGGACATTTACAAGTGCCCAATGTGTGCTGGGCACCATGTCTTGATCTGGGGGAATATGTGTGGTGGTCCTACAGGTCTACCAAGGAGTCAAAGCCCAGCGTGTAGCAGACATAGCATCAAGAGATCATGGTGATGTGAAAAATGCAGAAGAGCAACAAACTATGTTTCACTCACCATTTTTCTAGAGATGAAGTTGAAAATCACCCTTTTGTATCAGTGACCAGCATCAGTGTTCCTGATGCTGGTCATTTGTTCGTGTGGGTACCTACTTCTGTCTGGCTGCATTGCCTTCTGCCTGGGGGAGTCTTAAACATCTTGGCCATGCAGGTTTGCTGGCGAGCGATTCTAACAGCTATTCTAGGTCGGAGAAAGTCTTTATTTTGCCATTTTTGATTTTTTTTTTTTTTTTTTTTTTTTTTTTTTTTTTTTTTTTTTTTTTTTTTGTTTTTTTTTTTTTTTTGGCTAGATCTAGAATTTTAGGCTGAAGTGGTGTGTGTTTGTATGTTTTCTTTCAGTGCTTTAAAAATATGGCCACGTGGTCTTCTGGCTTGCATCATTTCTGAGAAGAAATCTGTTGTGGCTCTTATCTTTGTTCCTCCATACGTGATGTGTGTGCTCTCCTGGCTGCGTTTAAGATTTTCTCTTGATCACTGGTTTTAAGCAACTTGATTCTAAGTGACCTTGGTCTAGTTTTCTTCATGTTTTATTTGTTTTTTGGGGTTTGCTGAGCTTCTTGAATCTTTGGATTTGTCATTCTCATGAGACTGGGAATATTGTGGCCATTATTCCATGGCTTTTGTTGCTCTGCCCCCACCTCCTTTGGGAACCCTAATGACTGCGTATCAGGCTACTCAAGGTCACCCCATAGCTCACTGATTCTGGCCATTTCTGTTTTTGATAATTATGTTTTCTCTAGTTGTTTCATTTTAGATACTTTGTTTATCTTCAAGTTCATTTTCTTTTTCTTCTGCAGTGTCTCATCTGCTATGAATCACATTCTATGTTTTTTCATTTCATACCTTATAGTTTTCATCTATAGAAATTTGATTCGGGACATCTTCTGTGTCTTGATCTGTTGATGCTTTCTTCTGCATTCTCCAACAAATATGGAATACAGGAATGGTAACTTTTTAATATAGGAATGGTAACTTTTTAATGTTCTTGGCTAATTCTGTCATCCTGATATATTTTATTGATTGCTTTTTATTACCATCATGGGCCCTATTTTTCCCCCACCAGACTCCCAGCCCATCTCTTTCACCCCTGGAGGACCCCAGGATCCCCTTCTCGTGGTGGCCTGGAAATTCCCCAAGCAGAAGCCAGGGCGGCTGTGGTGCTCCCTGGCTGTGTCCTCTCCTTGGGCCACTGCCCTGTGCTGCCTGGGGCCGCTGCCTCAGCACCATTGTCTGTATATTTTGTTTGGGTTTCCAGTTGTTCCAAGGTGGGCGGTGGATACACAGTCCCTGCCACGCCATCTCTGGGGAAGCCTCCTTTCCCTCTTCGTCCAGGTTTTATCAAATCACCGAATGAGTCATGTTCCCTGAGGAACCCATGCAGAACTGGACCCTGCAGCAGCCAGGCCCCTTCCTTCCCAGTGGCAGGGAATCCCCGTCCTGACCAGGGCCTGGTGGCTGGCCGCCTGCCAGGCTGACACAGGGGAAGGAGGTGTGGGGAGGGCAGGGCTGAGCCAGGGCAGGTGGGCATCTCCCCAAGAGCACTGTGTGGGCATCCGGGTTGTGCCTTGGGAAGGTGTTGGAAGGGCTGAGTCCCGTGGCCTGATGTTGCATTTTCATTCCGCCAAAAGAGGTCATGGGACTAGAATCGTGATCCAGTTTCCACACCTGCTGGTTGTTTGAAGTTAAGCAGTTCATGCCCCATCTTCAAATTGCAGTTTGTTAGGCTGTGCATTAGGGCTGCGCCTACATGCATTGTCCATATATGGATTTGTGCAACCAAGATAGTAATACAACTCGGATGCTACTGGTGTGTCCACGCTGATAATTCTACTTGGTTCTCAGATGGCATCCATGAGAGGCATTCTCAGTCAGCTTCATTTCTGTTCTAGGGACTGAAGCGTACCCGGTTAAGAACTTTGCCAAAGCTCTTACTCTAGGCAGTGACCATCCTTGGTCTAGAACTCAGGTCTCCCAGTGACAATCCTCTCTCCTTTTCTCTACACAACTTGTTCTCAACTGCAGTTTCACCCCCCAGGGAACATTTGGTAGGGTCTGGAGCCATATTATTGCCACAGCTAGGGTGTGGGGGAGAGAGATGCTTTTGGAATTGAGGGACGGAGGCCAGGGATGCTGCTAAACATCCTGCAACACCCAGGACAACCCCCAACAACAGAATTTTCTGGTCCCACACGTTGGGGAACACAGTTGCAGCTGGGAATCCCTGATCTGCACTTGTCTGAGAAAATGCTTGGAAGGCCATGAAGGACCATTGCAAATAAAATCTCAGTGTAGGGCATGATTGTGCCATTGGTTATAGCCCAGGCTTTATTTCTGTCAAGTCTAAAGGGGAATGCATCTCTTTGAATCCCTTATGTCATCTGTGCAACCATATAGTTGAATTTACCATCATGTTCTTTTCAGCCATTTGTTCCAGATACATGCAGTAAACATTTCTTTAGAGGGTGTGCAAGCTTTGAGGAAGCAAAAAATGATAGCATTTCACAGAGTACAGGCTCCTTTCTGGAGCACAAGTCTGAGCTAAAATGTGCTGGCTGCAAGCACACGTGGTGTGGATACTAACGGGGTTAAAAATTTAAAAGAATCGTAGTTTGTCTCCCATTCTGTTTGTGCATTTCTATGTATATAAGAGAACATCTTTCCAGGAATCAAACTGCCTCAGCAAATGGTTTTCAAATACAGTAAAATGCTCATAAATTTTTACTTCTAAAATATTCCCTCATAGCGTATGTTTTTCAGTTCCATACATATCGATGACTTTTCCATATATATCAATGATTTCTATGTCTCATCCATGGTGATTTTGTTTCTCTTTCCCTCCCACTCTCAAAGTTCAGCTAGCTGATCCCATGCAAAAGGTCTGCAGCTTCGTTTTTCAGCAACATGGGCCCTGTTGCCGTTAAGAACTGAGACCTTAGAATCCCGCTTTTGCTCTGGGCACATTGCTCTCACTTATTATTCAAGTTGCTGAAATTCTCTGCTTGCCACATTTTCTGCGAAGTGCAGATTAATGGAGGCATGGTTCTGTAGGGCCCAGAAGCAGCCAGGCGTTATCAGAGCTCTGGCGGCGGAGGGATCCTGGAATGAATTCCTGCAAACATTGCTCAAAATGTTTGTACGTGTCTGTCCCCGATTGCATTTCTTTTATTCATAAGGTAATTCTTATGAAAATAATTGGTCCATTTTAACAGCACAGATCTTTCTGGCACACACTGCCAGCAATCAGAGTGGCTTCATTTAGTGCATTCAGGTCCCGGGAAGGGTGAGGTAGCTGTTTTCTCTCTTGTGGCCCCACCCAAGTTCTGTTAAACTTGAGCAGAGGCCTAGACGCGCGTGTGCAGCAGGTTGGCCCTCTTTTACTGTGGGTGGAGCCTGAGACCAAGTTCTGTTCATGGTAGGTTTCCAAGCTGGGACTGTTTTTTTGCCCTTCCTCTCCTACCCCTGTTCTCCCACACTGCTTCTGCTGACAGGGCTTGGTTTTACTCAGCTGACTCGCTTCATGTGCTTGGATGCTCCTGGAACAGTCATGTGACCCAGAATCAGCCAATCAGTGTGCTTCATCCACCTGGCCCAGCTGTCTGTAGAGATGGGCAATGAGCCACGTTGTTGAGGGAATGACACTAAGCAACAGCAGCCGCCGATGGAGCACCTGCCCCATGCCAGCCCCGGTCCTCCACTGTATTCGGGTCAACTGAGTGAATCTGCACGTCCACCCTGTGTAGTACCTCATGCCATCAGCATCCCCATTTTACAGATCAGGAAGCCAAGGCCCAGGGCTCAGCCTCGTTTACACAACTGGAAGATGGCAGAGCCAGGATTTGATACCCATGGGTCAGCCCTAGATCTGCTGCTCTTAACCACCAGGCTGTGCCATGTCAGGATGTTCTGAAACCTTCAGCTCTGCTTCTGCGAAAACTTTTCAGAGAGAAGCTTTCTTCCCCCTGGAGCTGCTGAGCCCAGAGCTGTGGGGGTCCAGGCAGGCAGGAAGACTAGTGGGAGTGAAGTAAGACGAGCTGAGTAATGAAGAGAGAGAGCGAGAGCACGTGAGCTCCCCTTGAGAGGAGAGAGTGGTTTAGCACCTGGATCCAGCTGGACCTGTAAGAGGAGAATCCCAGATATAACTATACTCCTTCAACAGTTCAGCTTGGCCCAGTTTGATCTGTGTTTGTGGCTTTTCTACCAAACTTTCCTGTTGTAACCTAATAACCCAAGCTCAAAACCATGGGAGTCATCTGTGTCTCCCTTGAGTTCAGTCCTCGTGTTGATTGCTTGAAAAGACAGTTACAGGCCGGGCACAGTGGCTCAAGCCTGTAATCTCAGCCCTTTGGGAGGCCAAGACGGGCGAATCACGAGGTCAGGAGATCGAGACCATCCTGGCTAACACGGTGAAACCCCATCTCTACTAAAAAAAAATACAAAAAACTAGCCGGGCGTGGTGGCGGGCGCCTGTAGTCCCAGCTACTCAGGAGGCTGAGGCAGGAGAATGGCGTGAACCCGGGAGGCGGAGCTTGCAGGGAGCTGAGATCCGGCCGCTGTACTCCAGGCTGGGCGACAGAGCGAGACTCTGTCTCAAAAAAAAAAAAAAGAAAGAAAGAAAAGGCAGTTACGGTTACAAGAATTCATCCCATCTCTGTGCACACCCTTTGAGCATGAAATTGGCTCCTCCTCTTCTCAGGGGTGGGTTTGGCCATGGACTTTCTTTGGCTGACGGGATGTTAGCAAACATACTGTGAGCCGAGGCCTGGATACGCTCTTGCATTGGGGTGGCCCTCTTTCACTGTGGCTGGAGCCTGAGACCAGGATGTGAAGGAACCTGGTGGAGAGGAGAGCCAGCACCCCTGCTGCCCCCAACACACACACAAATACCCTAAGACCTAATGGATGCATACCCTGGAGAAACCATATGACTGACACCTTCCCAGGTGACCCACCCCAGGCAAGACTTGCAGAAGAACCATGCAGCTGAACTCCGTCAAAATTGCTGACCCACAGATTTATGAATTTTGGAGGGGGGTGGTTACGCAGCCAAAGCTAATGAAAAGCCTGCAGCGTGGTTTTATCTTACCACGTTTCTTTCCCTTTCACTCCTGTCCCACCTTTGTTATATACTCATCACCTCACAGCTGGCCATTTGCAGATGTGTCCCTCCTCTAGCCTTGTCCTCACTCCAGACGCTGCTCTTGGTGTTTTCCCTTTGCTCTCCACTGGGGACGCATCTTCCTAAAGCACAGCCTTAGTCAAGTCCTACTCAGTTGGCCAGGCTTCCGCAGACCCTCCTCACCCCTAGGAAGCAGCGTCACCTGCCTAGACCATGTCTGAGGTCCCAACACTCACACTTACCACATAATATTTCCCCACCATTACCTCCCCTCAGAACAAAAACTTGTCACCGTGCCATGTATATTCCCACATTTTATTCTTTTGCCCTTTCATCCCCTTCCTGAAATGCAAATATGCACTCTTGTCTTTTCTGAACTTCTTCCCACCCCAACTCCCACTTTCTCCCTAAAGCCTCTGCAGACAACTGTATTGGGCATTTTTGCTCCTCCAGATTCTCCTGTCTGCAGTGCCCTCACTGGGCAGGAGCTCCATCGCCGTTTCTCCAGCCTGCCCAGCTCTCCATCAGGCCCATTTATCTTCTGCTGATTTGCCACCTTGGATGCCGAGCAGCCTTACTTGGCTTTGGTTTCCTTTATGACCCGGAGCCAGCAACAGCTTCACGCAGTCGGTCAGGAAGAACGTGGACCACTGTGCTTTGGGTGGCTCGCATGTGCTGGGTGTTCGAGGCCTCGTGGGCACTCTGGAGAGAAGGTACCTGTGTGCTCATCGGATCCCTAAGACCAGCCAGTGGGGGAAGAGCTGTCGTGACCCTTCACACCTGAACACAGAGGGCTCAGGGGCACGCCCAGCAGCCCAGCCGGGATTTAAACCCACTTCACCACAGTGTTGAACCACCTTATCCAGGACCCCACAGCCCTCCTGAGGCTTAGCTGCAATGACAGGGGCCAAACCCTGTTTCCATCTCATCTATTTGCAAAGCAGATTCAATATGTTCAGAGAATAAAGGTCCCAGTGTTTTCTCCTGGGGCTAGGAAGAAAAGGCTATTGGGATGTACCTGTGAATGTCATATGAAAGCATTAATATGGTCACCGGCTGCCTGGTAAGAAATACGAATTTCATCCCTTTCCAATGGCAGCTTCGTTTCATGAAATGAATTGGCATGCTGCGCTTCATTTTCATGATTTTGGCAAAGGACTTGGGTTCTTCAAAATTGAAGTCAGCACCCCTGTTCCACTGCGAGATGTGCTTGGCAGCCGTGAGCTTCTGAAGATCTCCCTGATAGAGAATTGTATTCCATTAACTTTCTAATATAATTATAGGGTGACAGGGAGACCTGCCCAACTTTTTGTTATTCCACTCTCCAACACTTGGCTGGATTTGGGGTGGCTATTGTGGATCCCAGCACCACACTCTCTCCAAGAACATTCCCTATTGTGAAAGCATCCCGGCGGAGGAGGCTGCAGTTAGCACACCAGGGCCCTCCTTCCTCTGTGGATCCAAGCATGCACAGAGCCCATCCACTCTGCCAGGGTGGTGTTGGGTCCTGGAGATGCACAGCCGAAGAAGGTCCAGCCCAGGCTCCAAGGGGCAACCCCAGCCAAGGAGAGAGCTCCACGGTGCTCCGCCAGACGAGGCCCAGGTGTGAGCCCAGGGATTGCAGGGTGCTGGTGGGGAGGGTGGCTCACTGGCCTCTTCTGCAGCCTCAGGGAAGCTGGTTCTCCATGGCGATAATGGAGGATTCTCCTGACTCTTGCACAGAACAGGTCACTGCAGGGTGAATTGGCCCTGGCCAGGTGCTACTGCCCATCTGGTGGGCCAGACAGCTGTCTGTGCTGCAGTGCCCAGGCTTGGGCCCTGTTTCTCTCAGCACTCGCCCCATACAGGTTTCCGTCGACATCCAGCTCCTTGGAACAGCACTGAATTGCTTCATTCGCACGTCTACACTCCATGTTCCTCTGATCCTCCCTTGATTGGAGAGACTCCCAACACACGCACCCACTAATTACACCGCCCCCTTGAGTTGAGACCAACAATCCGATGAATGCATCAGCTCCAAATTACTTTGACTGGATTAGGGTGCCAGAATGCCAGGCTATACCGTCTAACGTGAGATAAGTGGGGAGCATTGGCCCACGTAGGTGAGCAATGCTTTCTTTACACTTCCAGGATATCGCCAGCCCAAAAAATTCATAAAACACACAAAAGAAACTCAGCTAAAGGCACAGTGTCCAATTCTGCTGCATTCCTTGTTTCATCCTTCCACACCACCATGCTGTAAGCAAAATACACCCCGGAAACCTGCACAGTTACACAAACGGACCTGTGTGCACCGCAGCCCTGAGGCCCAGCATCAGACTTAGGGGCTAGAGAGTGATGGGCCAGTGCCCAGCCCGTGGGTGGGGACTGTGCATGACTGGTGGCATTCACACATGGACATCACAGTCCCAGGACAGGTCCCGTGTCCCCGTGGGGCCTTACCCTGTTCCTCTCGCAGTCCGGGAAGCATTATCAGATCCAGGCTGCAGGAGGACAAGACTGGCTGTAGCTCCGAACGCTCACAGCTCAGTAAAGCCAGTGTCTGGCATGTGCTGGCCTTAGGATTTTAACCATCATTGGAAATAAACCACTTGTGTGGTGCCACCTCAGTTAATAATCTGCTTTCTAAGATATAACATTTAGGCCAGGTACAATGGCTCATGCCTGTAATCCCAGAGCTTTGGAAGGCTGAGGTGGGAGGATCGCTTGAGTCTAGGGGTTCGAGACTAGCCTGGACAACATAAGGAGATCTCATCTCTACAAAAAAAATTTAAAAAATTAAGTAGCCAGTTATGGTGGTGTGTGCCTGTAGTCCTAACCACTGATGAGGCTGAAGTAGGATGATCACTTGGGCCCAGGAGTTCAAGGTTCCAATGAACTGTGATTGCATTGCTGTACTCCATCCTGGGTGACAGAAAGAGACTCTGTCTCTAAAAATAATAAAATAGTAATGAGATACAAGGTCCAGTTCCCTGGATATGGTAGATGCTTGAAGGGAGGTACTGTTTTATTCTCATGTGTGCCCAGTGGTGCCTGGCAGCTGACGGGCCTGGGAGTCATCAGTCAAGGTCAGCTAGATTTTTTCCTATGTTACCTTCCAGGAGTTTTATAGTTTTGCATTTTGCATTTAGGTCTGTGATCCATTGTGAGTTAATTTTTGTGAAGGGTGTAAGGTCTATGTCCAGTTTTATTTCTGTGTCTGTGAATGTCCAGTTGTTTCAGCACCATTTGTCAAAAGACTGAATCCTTTCTCCATTGAATTGCCTTTGTCTTTTGCCAAAGCTCAGTTGACTGTAGTTACGTGAGTCTGTTTCTGGGTGGGAAGGGGGCTTTGTGGGCTGGAAGAAGTGGGAAGCCTGAGAGTGAAGTTTTCCTAAGGAAGTGAGGGGTGAGGAATGAAATTTGGGTCAGGATTATTGGCCTCGGCTCACCATGTGATTGTTAATGAATACTTCTCAGCACAACTTTTAATTTCTGTATTTATTGGTTCTCTTAATGGAACCTCCATTCATTCTAGCAAGTACCATGAGCTTCAGCCTCTGAATACATGAGAGGAGAATTTTAGGGAAATGGCCACAGGGAGTTTGTGTTTCAGCTTGCCCTTTAAACAACTGGAGTTGCAGTGATTTTCTGATTCTCTGCTCTTTCCTCATTCCTCCCTGAACAAGTATCAGAAGGAAACAAAATGCAAGCTGACAAGACAACCCTTCAGCAGGTTAATTTGTACTAGACCCTCAATTTTCCAGCTAGAAATCTAGCTTGAAACACTACTACTCAAACAACATCTATCAAAGCCCAACATCTGGGTCTCCCAGCTGCCAAGTTCACCCCGTGAAGACTTGTCAATACGCCAGTCTGCCTCGTAATTGAAGTACTATTCAAAGTGGCAAAGTCCTGTCCATGGAAACAGTCTGCATATGCAGTCACAACTAAGTATGGGTTGGAAAAAAATACAAGGTGAGGTCAGCTCTTCCTAATAGGAGCGTCTAAGCAATGCCTAAGTCTTCAAGCCATGGTTGTCAGGATATCTGTTTGTCACCCTCAGAGGCAAATGGAGGTGGATCAATCGATGATTCTGTGGGAGGAGAAGGGCAGAATAACTTAGGCAAAGACAATCAATCACTCAGTGCCATTTATTTGTCTTGTATGATGCCGATGATCATGGCCAGTCTTGACCTAGTGTTAGCAGCAGTGGTCTGACATCACCGAGGAAGGGACCTGCTGTTGCTGCATTTCCCACGGCTGTTGTTCTGACCTCCAAAAAAGCCAAGCTCGGAGCAAGGTGACGTGAATGTGAACAGCGGCTACAACAGAGCTTCGTACCGTTTTGATGGAACAGAGCCATTTTTAATCTTGTAAAAGATCATTCCACATTAACTCATTTGTTCAGCACCTCTGTAAACAAACGCCTGGAGTTCACACGAGTTCCCTAGGGAATGATCCTTCTAAGTAGCTTTGGTTCGGAGACATCCCACAGTGATGATTGCTTTAGGATTGTTTCCATTGGAGCGAATTATACTTGAGGTAGAATTTGTACTGGGCTGATGTATCTTAAATTGCAGGATAAGTTCTAAAGTACAAGAAGTATGTACTCTATAAAAAATGTCATGGGGCCTGACTGGTAGCAAGAGGACTGAACATGGAGAGATAAAAGAGAGAGAGAAAAAAAGTGGGGCTCTGCCGCTGTTGATATTTGATGCCCTTGTTATCAAGCCATAAGGTTGAAAATGCTTTTGATAATGTTTTTAGAACTAGGAGACCATGCTCCCGTCAGTTGTTCTCTGTATTCCTTGAGTAGTCTCTAAAAAATTGGAAGAATTTGTGGGTGCACCTGAAACAGTCACCATGGACCTTGCCATTCACAGTATGTCCTCAGACCAGCCTCATCATGTTTAAAGATGCAAAGTCAGGAAGTCAGTATGTCTAGCCATTTTAAATCAGTCACTTTTTTTTTAAATTCATTCATCAGTTTGGAAAAATAATATGTTCTGTTACTTTACACTTTAATGCGTTTCTGTGCAATGCACTCATTGATGACTGTGAAATGCAAACAGGACTTTCCAGACCTCTGCTTGGAAGCTCCTGGGTATTAAGTCTGGGCAACCCCATCTCCTCCCAGCCTCACTAACACGGGTCCCCCCTCCTCAGGAGAACTGAGAAGAGAGCTTTGCACACGACAGCTCCACCCTTTCCAAGTGGGTCTTCAATTGCTTGACAGCCATTACTCTATCAAGCTCCTGTGCCTCTCCTGTTTGAGCAGATAGAACCAGGTTCAGACCCAGGAACAGCCCAGTGACTATTATTTAACAAGTGTATTGCGTTGGTGCAAAAGTAATTGTGGTTTTTGCCATTACTTGGTTCAGCATTATCTGTGGCCCAGCAGTTTCTTTCCTGGATTTTATCCAAAAGAAGTTAAAGAGATGCAAGAGAATGTTCCAAGCCAGTTTTTTTTTTTTTTTCCCACAGAGGGAGACGACGGAGTCTCACTCTGTCGTCCAGGCTGCAGTCCAGAGGTGCAGTCTCGGCTCACTGAAGCTCCGCCCCCCGGGTTCCCGCCATTCTCCTGCCTCAGCCTCCCAAGTAGCTGGGACTACAGGCGCCCGCCACCACGCCCAGCTAATTTTTTTGTATTTTTAGTATAGACAGGGTTTCACTGTGTTAGCCACAATGGTCTCAATCTCCTGACCTCATGATCCGCCCACCTCGGCCTCCCAAAGTGCTGAGATTACAGGCGTGAGCCACCGCGCCTGGCCCAAAGCAGCTTTTAATGGCCAAACCAAAATTACTTTTGCACCAACCTAGTAGTTGTCATAAAGTGGCATTAAACTGGAAATCTAACTTGACTTGTCACTCCTCCTTCCCCAGGGGGCTGAGCCCTGATTGCTAATGACCACAATCGAGGTTGAGTTGAACCCTCAGCCAGAGTTGATTCAGCAGATTGGCCAGTCCTGACATTAATAACTTGCATGGATGCTTTGCACACGTTAAGCAATTTCATATTCTCGGCAGTCCTAGGAAGAGGTTGCTGCCACGATCCGCAGTTCGTAGGTTAAGATACCAATGCACAGCCATGAAGTGACTTGCTTTTTGAACTCAGTTTGAGAGCCTCAGAGTCCACATTCTAAACCACTGTGCTGGCCCACCAGGGGCTTCCAAAAGTACTTCCACGTCAGCGTTATTTGGGGATGCCTCTCAAACATACAGCTCCTGGGCCCCTCTCAGGGAGAGTCTAAGTCAGTAGGTCATGGGCCCAAGGAGTTGTATTTTTAAAAAAGTTTTCAGATCATTGTGATGATGGGCCAAGTTTGGGGGCTGCTGTTTTAGCTCACAAATTCCTGGCTGATGACCATCACATGGGTGTTTTTTTGTTTTTGTTTTCCCAAAAAGAAAATCAAACGTACTAATCTATGGCCCAACAATTTTTTTCCTGTATTTTATCCAAAAGAAATGAAAGACATTCAAGAGAATGGTGAAAGCAGCTTTATTCACAATGGGTAAAAAACTGGAAACAGACAGGTGACCAACAACATACTGGGGTTCATCCACGTGGTGGAATTCCACCCAGCAATGAAAAGGAGCAGCCTGTTAGGGTGTGCAGCCGCATGGCTGAGCCTTTAAAACACACGAAGCGGAAGGGGCCTGGCTCAGCAGTGCAAGTCCACTTATAGGTGCCTCTGGAAGAAGCCAAACTAATTGGTGGTTTAAAAGTTGTCATGGTGGCCGGGCGTAGTGGCTCATGCCTGTAATCCCAGCACTTTGGGAGGCTGAGGTGGGTGGATCATGAGGTCAGGAGTTCAAGACCAGCCTGGCCAACATGGTGAAACCCTGTCTCTACTAAAAATACAAAAATTAGCTGGACATGGTGGTGGGTGCCTGTAATCCCAGCTACTAGGGAGGCTGAGGCAGGAGAATCGTTTGAACCCAGGAGGCAGAGGTTGCAGTGAGCCGAGATCACGCCATTGCACTCCAGCCTGGGTGACAGGGTAAGACTCCATCTCAAAAAAAAAAAAAAAAAATTAGTCATGGTGTTTGCCTCTGGCAGTGGTGGGAGTCGGAGTGACAGGGGGCACTCCTGGCCTGAGCAGGCCCTGCCCACAGCACACGGCTGTGTAATTGTCATGTGATGAATCCAACCACAAGGCTCTTAAAATACCTCCCAAATCCTTAAAGAAACGTAAAGTTAACAACAGGTGTTGGAGAGGATGTGGAGAAATAGGAACACTTTTACACTGTTGGTGGGATTGTAAACTAGTTCAACCATTATGGAAAACAGTATGGCAATTCCTCAAGGATCTAGAACTAGATGTACCATATGACCCAGCCATCCCACTACTGGGTATATACCCAAGG
>NW_016810038.1:442210-448434 GCF_001698545.2 Rhinopithecus bieti | reverse complement strand
AAAAAAAAAAAAGAAACATAAAGTTATATTCAGGATAATCAAAGTGCTAACAAGGATGGTTGAGTGTACTTTAGTCGTCTGATACAATTTGTGTAAGATTTATGTGGTCACACTCAGGGTATATTTGACTGATTGGAATTCCTCACCCATCCTGGATACCAAACGTAGGCTGCCTGAAATCCTTGGGATCAAAGTGCCTTATTCAAGAATACCATAAAACTTTATCACTGACTCCATTGCAGTACATTTGGCATATGGTATAGCCAACACCTGTTATATCATAGCAGGGTTTTGTTTTCTTTCTTATGTTGGGTTTTCTAATTACAAGTGTGTGCATCGTATGGATAAGCCCAAAGATAGCACACTGGTTTTCAGGAGAGTTTTCTATGTGATAAGTTGGGCCAACGCAGCTTAGATCCAACATGCCCAGTTTCACACAGGCTCCTGTTGGGCTGTACACTTGGTTCTTAAGTTCATCACCTCCAACCCAGGTGGACAGTACAGCACTCTTGCCCCGAGCATTTGCAGGACAGGTGTTCTGAGCAGGCTGTGTACGACTTGTGATGCTGGTGAACTTCACAACTGAGGGCTAGTGAAAAGGAAAAATTGAAAAAAAGGAAGACAGCACAAAGGGTGCCTGCAACTGTGCATCATGGAGAGTTTACATAATGGAAAGAATATTAAAAATACACACAAACTGTGATTTAAAGATACGCAAAAATTGTGGTGCAGTCTTGAAGAGAGAAAGTGAAATTTTAAGACAAGTCTGCTGTTGTCTCTCTGTTGTTTTGGCCCCAGGTACATATATTTCCTCTGTTTTTGTTGGTGGTATTGATGTTGGTGGTGTTGATGTTGATGCTGGTGGTATTGATGTTCTTGCTGTTGATGTTGCTGATGTCGGTGCCATTGCTGTTGATGTTGATGCTGATGTAATGGTGTTGATGTTGGTGGTGCCAGTATTGGTGGTGGTGGTGCTGATGCTGGTGGTGTTGATGGTGGTGGTATTGATGTTGATGCTGATGTTAGTGGTGGTGATGTTGATGGTACTGATGTTGGTGGTGTCGATATTGTTGATGCTGGTGGTACCGATGTTGCTGATACTGTTAGTGGTGCTGATGTTGGTAGTGCTGATATAAGTGGTGTCAGTATTGTTAATGTTGGTGGTGTTGGTGGTGGTGTCAATATTGTCGATGTTGGTGGTGTTGATATTGGTGGTATTGATGTTGCTGATGCTGATGGTGGTATCAATATTGTTGATGTTGGTGGTGTTGATGTTGGTGGTGTCAATATTGTTGATGTTGGTGTTGTTGATGTTGATGGTGTCAATATTGTTGATGTTGGTGGTGTTGATGGTGGCGGTGTCAATATTGTTGATGTTGGTGGTGTTTACGTTGGTTGTGCTGATGTTGTTGATATTGATGGTGTTGATGTTGGTGGTATCGATGTTGCTGATGCTGATGGTGGTGTCAACATTGTTGATGTTGGTGGTATTGATGTTGGTGGTGTCAATATTGTTGATGGTGGTGTTGATGGTGGTGGTGTCAATATTGTTGATGTTGGTGGTGTCAACGTAGGTGGTGTCGATATTGTTGATGTTTGTGATGTTGATGGTGGTGGTGTTGATGTTGACGTAGGTGGTGTCAATATTGTTGATGTTAGTGGTGTTGATGGTGGTGGTATTGATGTTGCTGATGCTGATGTTAGTGGTGTCGATATTGTTGATATTGGTGATGTTGATGTTCTTGATGCTGATGGTGGTGGTGGTGTTGTTGATATTGATGGTGGTACTGATGTTCCTGATGCTGATGGTAGTGATGTTGATGTTGGCTGGGCTCTATGCAAGTTTGTTTTCCTGGTGAAGACTCAGATAGATGGTGGCATGCTTTGTGTCAGGCGCCATTTGGACTGGCAATGCCAAGGTGAAAATATCAGATGAGATGCCTGCTTTCATGGAGCTCACAGTCTGGGGGTGGGAGGCGGGCATATGATGAACAAGTCTATGTACAATGACAGTATCAGGAAGCAAGAACAGCCATGTACAGAATCAAAATATTAAATATTGAAAGATAGTATAGAACGTTTGGGGAAGGGCTACTTTAAATAGTATTGTCGGAGAAGACCACTCTGGGGAGTCTGCAGTTAAGCCAAAACCTGGATGGCAAGTTGAAGCAGTCATGAAAGATGAGGGATGAGCCAAGTCAGCAGTGGAGGTGGATGGAGAATCCTTCAGCCTGGAATGGTCAACCAGAGCTTGGGATTTGCCCATGGTAGAGACATAGGTGGAATCCAGTAGGTTTGAATGAAGTACGTAAATTATACTCTAGTAAGTCGCTCAAACCCATTTAATTTTAGCTCAGGAATTTTCCTGGAAATTGACCAAAGTGGACTTTTCTATCTCTTGACTGTTTCTAGGAGATGCTGAATACAGGCCTGTGTCAGTGCTATAGCCCACACTCGTTGTGGTCCTTTCCAGAGTTCCCTCATCTGTGAAGTATGCTATGCTCTGCTTAGCCTAGAGATCTGTTTCCATCATATGCGAAGCGTGCTATGCCCTGCTTGGCCTAGAGATCTGTTTGGCTCCTCCTGGATAATGTCCACAAGTAACCTTTTAGTTCTCTGAGTTTTTTGCTTCTTACAGAGCAGTATTCCCCTCTGCGGGTCATCACCTCTGTTGCCCCATAAAAATAAATTGTTAGGAAACAAGCTGGAAAGTGGGTGCTGATGAGCTGCCTTAGGCAATGCCTTCATGGCTACAACCCATGTGCCATTCTGGCTCTTCTCCTTCACAATGGCTGGTGGCTGCCAATGAGATAAAATGGCAAGTGGTCCCTTTGTGCCTCCCTGCAGGAGACAGGTTCCCAGGGAGATATCTGCTGCACACAGGGTAGATCCCCACTCCATCTTGAGGCTGGTGGTCTTGTCTGGTTTAGTCTTCCTTCCTCTCCCCTCCTCTCATGTCTCTCTAGCCAGTCTTCTTGGATGGTAACGCTGGTCAGAGTCATGATAAACTTTCACTCCCAACCCTCTAGGATGACCCCCCCTCCAGAAAGAGAGCAGACCCAGTGTGCATTCCGCTACAGGTGGCCCCCACCCCATTCCTGGGAGAACAGTGGCCCATACAAATGGTCATGGAGGCAGGTAGACGCCCCTCAGATCCTGGCCCGTGGTCCTCAGTGTCCCCCACAAACCTCACCCTGAAACAAGACCTGAACACTCTGGAGCAGACTCTCCAGGTCTGTGTTGTTGTGACAGCTCAACAGCCACACTGCCAGACAAAGAGCGGGCTGGGGAGAAAATGGTCATCGAACTGCCGCTCATCGCACACAACTCCAGGAGCAGGTGGAGACAGGAGCGCTCAGTGGGGCCGAGCCAGGCTGGGTGTGAGCCCCCGTAAGTTCTGGAGGCTGGGTCCCAGGTTCTGATTTAAAATCACGGCTGCTGTTCATCCTCAAACTCAAGAGAAGTTTGGTGTCAAATGTTGCTTTCATCCTCCTCCTTTCTTCTAAACTCAATAAGGAGACCCCCACCTCTGCTGGCGCATGCTGTGCAAATCGCTGAAATCTACCAACTTGAATAGACTTAGAAAATCATACGCTGCTACTAAAGAAACCCATAAATGAATCTTTATATTTGAAGTTTTTTCATTTAACAAATGCATTGTTATCCATTATCCTTTCAACACTTAACAAACAACTCATAATGAAATACAGAAGGGCTCAATTGGAAGGCTTTTTTTTTTCTTTCCAAAATAGATATTTCCTTGCAGGTAGTAATTTTGTTTCAAGAAGAGCGATGTTTAGCACCAGACTTTTTAATAAAATATGTGTGAGAGAAGAATTCTTCTAAAACATTCTGTATCTACAAAAATCTATATGTGGGAGAACTTGAATTATTCTCTAATAGATTTTATTACATAGCAGTTAAGAATTTCTCTAAGAGACATCTAGTCAAAGGCATCAATTTGGGGTAACAAAGCATTGGAGAGAAAGGGACTTATTGAAAACTGGCATTATTTGCTATTTTGTGAATTCTTTATCTGTTTCTCTAGCTATCATTTTCTTCTAGAAGGTGGAGCATCTGAGGCTGTGATTGAGTGTGGTAGCACCTCGTCCATGCCTAGTGTGATCAGCTGCAAATGACTGAGCTGACGTTCATTCGTCCAACCTGCACTCTTTGGCATGGGCCCTCCGCCAGATGCCATGCCCTGCACTGGGGAAACTGAGGCTGGAAGAGCTCTATCCACAGGGAGCCACCTTGCATGGTGGGAGTAGTAGGGGCTGAGTTCCAGGTTCAGGGGCCCATGGCAGGGGCAGGAGAACCAGGGCGGGGCCCCCAAACAGCTGTTTTGATAAGTTCACATGATCCTGTAGGAGCCGATGCCATTCATTGAGGTATGAGGACGCGAAGGAGAGGGCAGTGGCCTCGTCTGTTTCATTCAGGACTTAATGTTGAGTCTGTGATGTGTCAGGCGTGGTTCTGGACCTAGACCTTCAACCAGGAGAAACATGGCCCAGGCCCTGGAGCTCAGGCGCTCGAGGGGGAGCCGAACACCAGGTTTCCCACGTTAACTACAGCACAGCCTAGGAACCTCCAGGAGGAGCTGTGGGAGGAATACCAGACACATGGAACCTGGAGACCCCCCACTCATCCTGGGAGGTCGCCCAAGGCTCCCTTGATAGTAGCAGCTGTGCTGCAGGGCGGCCCGGGACTGCCCAGCGGGGGAGGAGGCAGGAAACAGATGAGGCTCTGAGGTGGGATCAGCCACTCAAGAAACTGAGAAACTGCAGCCTGGGCAACAGAGCAAGACCTTGTATCAGAAAAAGAAAGACAGAAGGTAAGAGAGTCCTGTGCAGGCCGGGCGCTGTGGCTCATGCCTGTAATCCCAGCACTTTGGGAGGCCGAGACAGGCGGATCACCTGAGGTCAGGAGTTCGAGACCACCCTGGCCAACATGGTGAAACCCCGTCTCTACTAAAAATATAAAAATTAGCCAGGCATGGTTGCAGGCACTTGTAATCCCAGCTACTCGGGAGGCTGAGACAGGAGAATCACTTGAACCCAGGAGGCGAAGGTTACAGTGAGCCGAGATTGCGCTACAGAACTCCAGCCTGGGCAACAAAGTGAGGCTCCATCTCAAAAAAAAAAAAAGTCCAGTGCAGCAAGCCAGGGACACACAGCAGGAGAGACGAAGGGAAGGTCCAGGTGCTGTGCCATGGAAGGGAAAGCTCCTCGAACATTTTTTTTCTCTAGGTATTTCATTATGAAAATTTTCAAACTTACAGAAAATCTGAGTGAATTAAGCAATGGACATCTATATACCCACTGTCTAGATTTTATTATTAGCCAGGCACAGTGGCTCACTCTTATAATCCCAGCACTTTGGGAGGCCGAGGCAGAAGGATCACTTGAGGCCAGGAGTTTGAGACCAGCCTGGGCAACACAGTGAGACCCTGTCTGTATTAAAAAAAAAAAAAGTAAAAATTAACTGGGCATGGTGGTGCATGCCTGTACTCCCAAGTATTCAGGATGCTGAGGCAGGAGGATCACTTGAACCAGGAAGAAGTTGAGGCTGCAGTGAGCCGTGATCATGCCACTGCACTCCAGCCTGGGCAGCAGAGCAATACCCTGTCTCAAAAAATATATATATAAAATTCACATGTTCCTGTGTTTGCTTCATCCCATATCTATCCTCTGCCCATCCCTATAACCATTTTACTTTTTAATGCATTTCAAGATAAAAGTGCAGATGTCAGTATGCTTCACACCTAAACACTTCTGTGTGTATCTCAGTAGTGTTCAATATTCATTTACATTCATGAAGCAAAATTTCATGGAGAAAAAGGCATCCATTTTAGGCATGCATTCCCTGAGCTTTGACAAATGCTTACATTTGGGTGACCAAGACTCCAATCAAGATGCAGAACATCATTCTAGAAAGTTCTCGTGTCCTCATGCAGTCAGCCCCTCCTCTGGCCCCAGAACAGCCACTGTTGTGGTTTCTTCACTGTGGTTTTGCCTTTGCCTGTGCTGTGTTCTTTGGATGTGCTGTAGGCTTGGTTTGATGTTAGCTCTGCCTCTTCCAATGAAAACACTGCATGCAGCTTGGGCTATGATGAGTGAAGCTGCTGGGAACTTTCTTGTGCAAATCTTATTGTGGGCAGGTGGTTTTTTTTGGTTTTGGAGAATATTTTTTTTTTTTTTTTTTTTTTTTTTTTTCGTTTTTTT